>NW_006263317.1:72407-83175 GCF_000469605.1 Apis dorsata | reverse complement strand
TCTCTCTCTCTCTCTCTCTCTCTCTCTCTCTCTCTCTCTCTCTCTCTCTCTCACACACACACATATACACACAGAAAAATTTTTTTAAAACTATCATGATGTAGAAACTAAATAACATTTTTGTATATATCAAGTAATACGATTTTGTGTAAAATTTAAAAGTTAATAATTGAAGAATGGCTTAAGAAAAATATATATCTAAAAAATAAAATATGTCTAAGATTTGAAAACATCTCAATATAGGTTATAAGGATGTATAATAAAAAATGTAAGATTTTAAAAATTTATCTAGATTTATTAAAATGTAATCTTCACAAAACAATTTAAAGTTATTTCAAAATCAAATTTTTGTGATTACAATATATGTCCTTCAATGCTATACAATTTCTCTAAAGTATATAAAAATAATTATTTGATATTTATAAAATAATAAAATATATATAATTAAAATGAACATATGTATACATTTATAAAATAAAAATAAAAATTATTTAAATTATTAAAAACTTTTAAATTTTTCATTTAACTCTATTGTTACAAAAATTAATTATTGTTACAAACATATCTTTCAACATCCAACCGTTCTCCAACTCCATATCTATTCCTTTATAATTCGCAAACAATTACCTCTATATATGCATACAGTGAATACGACAGAAGAATGATACTGAATCCTGTGGAAATTCTGTTTCTGTTTATGCAACACATTACCTTGGATTGTCATAAATACCATAGTCTCCAAAAGTCCTGTTACATTGCACAGAATCGCGTCCACCCAAGGAAATCACAACTAAAACGGGAGGTGAGATCAAAAAGAAAACAAAGTTCTCACGTTACGTACACGTGTTGTGTCCACAAACATCTCACGTGCACGTACACACTATGATACGTGCATTGTGTCATTCCATGTATGGTCCACATCTCCATACATATGGAAGTGTGTCTTTTATACGAATCAATGTGCGCGTACGATTAAATTTCCGTGGTGGCGATACGCGTTTCTCACTATATAATGCGATGAATGCGTTTTTTCGCAGAGATTTTCTCTATCTTCCTTTTCTCTCCTCTCTTTTCTGTTATATAACTATCATGATTGTAACTCCTATGTTTCCTATGTTTGACGTAACACTCTCGTCCACGGTGCGATGAACATAAATGCATGTTAAGAAAATAAAACGCATATCCTATGTGAATCCCCACAAGGATGCATGATAACTGTATAACGCCCAACGGACTGTTGTCAAGTTCCATGAAATCGACGAACATGATCTCGGTAATGTGCGACATTATTCCCACTGTATCAAGCATTTTGGAATATGTCGAAAATTCTTCGGATTCTTCAGTTCGCGCAGACGTAATTACGTTTGCTCTGTTTGTATTTGCTTTCACGCTTAGATGGCGTAAATAATTAAAATAGGAATCTTCACTTATCTTCTTTATCGATTATATTTTTCACGATTTTTCATAATTCCAAATTGTTTCCAATAAGAGAAAAAATATTATAATTTCAATAAAAGGAAATTCGAAAGACGAAAACAATATAATACAGTAAAATATAACACAAAATAAATATAATACAATCATAATTGCTCTCAAAGCGAAAAGAAACTTTTATTATGTATCACATTGCATCTATAAAATATGGTCAAAGATTTAAATATGATTAATTTAAAATATAATTATCTAATATACTTTATCAAAACAATTAATATCGAAAATATACTGGTTATATGTTTAAACGAAATATTCTCTTTTTCTACCTACATTTAGTTATCGCTTATTAAACTTTAATGAGAGGAAAAAAGAAATATAGTAGAGAAAAAGAGGAATAAGAAAACGAACGATCATCGGGAATAATCTGTATGCATTGTCAGGACTAAAAGATCGATAATGTTTGCTTTCTTATTGCTGAAATCTATCCATCGATGATGACGCAAGTTAGAGTTTATATGTCCAATAGAAAATTTTTTTTATCAAAAGAATTGATAATCATGAAAATTTTTCAGTCTCAAAATAGATCTTATTCTTTCTCTATTTTTTTGACAAGCAATAAAAGCAGTTAACTATTAATGCGAACTGAATCACATTAAAAAGCATGTAAGTATAGTAAATATATTATGTATAAAAATACGAATTCTCGATCTTTATCGATCTTATCTCAAAATGAAAAAATAAAATATTAATTATCAGAATCCTTATTAATAGAATGAGTAATTTTAACGAATAAATCTATCATCGAAATATTGATTAAGAAAACAAATTTTAATTATCAAAACTTCAATTAATAGAATATTTATATTATATTCGATTATCCAAATATTATAAGAAGTAAAGATTTTCTATGAATTATGTTTTCATTTAGCCTATGCTTTTTCCATCTTTTTTTCTAATCACTATTTATTATTTTTGGATTATTATTAAAAGTTATAGATTATATTTTTGATTAATGAATGGTATTCTCAATACTATTTATATATCAAAATAGACAAATGAAAACATGTTGTCTTTTCAAATAAAATATACAATTTTTAAATCGATTAAAACACGAAATTATAATTAAATTAATGAATGATGAATATATAATTAATAGATCAACTAAAATAAAATAAAAGAAAACACAAAACTGTGTTGAAAAAAATCAAATAAAAAAATTTGAAAAAATATGAAATTTATTAAAATATATTTAGATGCAATGTTTAAATAATAGTGTAAGATTGTGTAAGATTGTGTAAGATTGAGAAACTAAATGGATAATAAAGAAAATTGTTAAATTTTAATTCAGAAGTTTTTATATTTGTTAAATATTAAATGATATTCTATTAAAGAATAATTAGGAAAATAGAATTATTTGATTATCCGAAAAACTGTCATATTTGCATTCGATAATCGATTATAATAATTTTTAAATAAACAATTCGAAAATATTTGTAATTATTGGAATTATATGAAAACAAAGATTTAAATCTATAATATAATTATTTTTTAGAATCAAATTTCAAAAAAATATTATGAATATATTAACACTTTTATATATATCAATATTTATACTTATAAAAATATTATAAAAATGTTTTTATAAAAATTAAAGTTTTTATAAAAATAGAGTAACTAAATGTATTATCCTATATAAATTTTAATTATGCGAGATCTGATTAACAGATTTTAAATTATAGGAAAATAACAAGAGAAATCTGGTCAAACAAATGAATTATCTTAAATTACGGATTGAAGATACTTCTTATTTTTATAGCTGGTTTACACCAAAATTATGATTATGCATGATTATGCATACTTTTCCAAAATAATGAAAAAAGCACGTAGATAAGTAACTGTCTACACGACTCAAGTACAGTTATATCATCATCTTCTATTATCGCAGGAAGTTACCATGGTGCAGAATATAAAACAATAATTAAAGAAGATTACAAGTACTTGATCATAGAAACGAACAGTTTTATCATGAAAAAAAAGAATATAAAAATAAAATGAAAAAAGCTAAAATGAACTAAAAAAATTATTATTTAAAAATATATTATTATATATATTCAATCTATATTTTATGATTCATAGTAAACTATATTCAAATGACTATTTACATTTGTTCATATATTATTATTATTAATATTATTTTTATTATTTATTTTATAAATTATAATTCAAATAAACTAGTTATCAATATATCAACTACATTAATATAATATTTATACAAATAGAAATAAGCTTAATTTAAAAAAAAAAATTATTTTAGTGTTTTCATATTATTTTATATTATAAATATATATTTTTATATAATGTCTAAATTCAAAATTGAAAATTTCATACTTAAAATATTATTATTTTTATTCCTTTTTTACTTTAATTATCATAATTTATGAACATTACATTGTTTATGAATGTTAACAAATAGAAGAAAGCAAAAGATAAATGCTATCTTCTATAATTAATAATTAATAAAGTCAGCTTTTTGGATAATTATAAATATTATTATAAATATTATTAAATATATTAAATATAATATAATATAATAATATAATAAATAAATATAATATAATATAATAATATAATAATAATATAATATAATATAATATATAAAAACTTTTTCATAAAGTTGATTTGTGAATATGTGTTCTGATATCTCAGGAAATAAACAATTTTTGCTATAATATTAGAAATCGGAGAAACGAAATCGAAAATCATAGCAATACAAATTATATATACAAATATATACAAATTAATATAAGTTCTTGAATGCGTGTAGTACAATATTTGGCTTTTTTCTGTATATAATATATAAAGTGTAATCTTACGATGAAAAAGTTGTTACCATTTTCGCGGCGTTCTCTTGACATCATACTTAACATTAATCTCAATTTGCATAATTCTATCTTTACAAAATGTTCTATCTTTACAACTTATTTGATTAGAAAAGATGTTAGTGAATGAATGAATTAAGGAAAATTATAGTTACACAGAAAGCACGAATGTTGATAATATAAGAAGAAAGTTTTGAAAATGTGATTTTCGATTTTTGGAAAATGATTAAAAGTAAATATATATATATATCTTTAATTAAAATATTATGAATAAAAACAATCTTGTATAAGTTATAATAAATAATGAAATTAATAATGAAATTAAGAATGAAATTGAAAATAATGAAAATGTATAGATTATAATAATGAAATTAATTTAATTAATTGATACACTAATATATATGTTTTTTTTTAATTTTTTACATTAAATTATCTAGTAATTTTCTAGTATTTTTTTTAAATATAGATATTTTTAAAAATTATAATCTGGAAAAAAATAAAGTTAATCTTTAATTTTTTATCTTTATCTTTTATCTTTTCTCATACATCAAAGTCATATAATATAATATAATATAATAATAAAATAATAATATAATAAAATCTCGATTAACCGATTTAAATAAAAGACAAATAATCAGGTAATTATTAAGATCTATTGGATAACTGAATCTGAGAAGAAATAATTAAAAATATATTTTTTTATTATAAATACAAATTATTTTTCTTTATAATTCATTTTTATATGTTGAATATTGATTTATAATTATTTATAATGACTAATAATGACTAATACTGATTAATAATTTATAATGACTATTTAATAATTATCAATTTTAAAATTCTTACTCATTATCATTTTGATTACCAATTATTTATTATTTATTATTGGCTGTACAAAATATTATTTCATAAATCTTATAATTATGATAAGATTAAATAACATGTGTTTTTTATTCTCGATATGTCTATACTGTTATAAATAAAATTTTATGCATTATACGTAAATAATAAGTAAATTAATACCAATGCAAAACTTGTATAAAGTAACCGATATCAATTAGAGAAAATTATATATAAATGCAAATGAAAAATTATATAGTGAAAATAATATATGAAAAAATAAAGACACATCAATAAAATACGTCAGAAGACAAAAAAAAATATAATATGTATGCATATGTAAATATATGCATATGTTTCCAATCAAAGTATTTCCTCAATTTGACTTTAGTAATCTAATGAGAACTAATATTTCCTATACGATATGATCGTTATTCTAAAAATTATTAATCCTGTTATGAAGTATAAAATATAAAATTTAGTAAAATTAAAAAATAATTCTAAAAAAAAAAATTACAAATTAATCAATTATTTATTATTTAATAATAATAACGAATTAACGAATAGTAAAAGTCTTGAAAATCATTATTGAGTTATTTTTTATTAATACATATTGAGAATGAAAATTATTATCAAAAGTCATTTTTAATGCAATATCCTTAATGAAAAATAACTTTTAATAATAATTCTCCAGAATTTTATTTTCAAATGTATTCATATTCTTAATAAAGAGAATATTGAATAATCGAAAATCTTAATAATCGAAATTCAATATGATTGACACTTCGGACAATCGTGAACCAAGATCTCGTTATCATAATAAATCTTTAATTTCATTTTATAAAATTTATAGTTAGCAATAAATGTTTCTCTTTTTGTCAGTATCTTATTTTAATAAAATTTACATTAAACCAATTTTATTTCTAGAGAAATAAAGTTTTTTAATTATTTAATAAATATTTTTCCATATTACATAAAAATATGACTTAACTTCTAAATAATATGAATTTTTCATTACACTATATCAACTCGATGTTCTTTTCCGTTTATCCGAGCATAATCTCTCCATTTCAAAAATCGATGCATGAAAGCTCATATCCGATCACAACAAACTGCCTTTCATATAAAACGTGTGATTAATCAATAACAATTTGTTATCAATTTAATCTTTATTTTCCAAGTGAATTCTTTCCGAGATGCGCATTCGCGCTTTGGCCAATATCAATATGGAATAAATGAAGAAGAATTAATCAGAAAGGAATATAGGATAAAAAAAAAAAATGACTCGTGAAGAGGAAGAGAAATCAATCTAGAAAAACTCGATTCTTGAGTAATTATAGATATGTCACTTTAAGAGAATGAATTGATGATAGTGTGATGATAGTTTGTGAGATAAAAGCTTTTACACAACATAAGAACATAACATACAGTTAATTATTTGATTCGATTGTTACTATATACTATACTATATACTATACTATATACTATACTATACTATAGTAGGACAAAGAAAGGACAATGTATAATATATCATTATTAATATGAATCACATAGAAAATAAAAAAGCAGATTAATTATTATATTATTATATTAATAATTAATAGATTTAAAAGAATTTGATATAATAATAATAAAAATAGATAATTGATAGCAAAATCAATCATCAGATCTTATTATTATTAAATTAAGACTTGAGGCAAATTTGCATTTCGAACTTTGATGGATAAGTAATTCTAATTATTTGTCATTTTTTTTCAATTTTTTCTTTAGAATTTAGTGCATAAATTTTCATTCAAGATGTAAAACATCTTTTCTTAATAAAACTTCAATATTAAAAAGTATGCATTTTAAATTGCATGTGTATATTTTTTTTAATACACAATTTATATCATATAAAATAATAAATTAAATTGCTAGAATAACTTTTAATTTTTATGATTAATTAATTTAATTTTAAAATAAATATGATTTTTTTCATAAAAAAATAATTAGAATTTTTAATTTTTAATCTTCTTTTTTAATAATCGATGTGTATGAATAGAAAAAATGATATAATATAATAAATAAATAATAATATAATAAATATAATAATATTTCTAAAATAAAATCTAATGTTATTTTTAAAAATTAAATTATTTTACAAAAACATATATTGTTTATAAAAATTCTAATCTTAAAATAATAGTGATCTCTCATTAAATAATAGTTTGAATATAATGCGAATAATATTAAAAAAAAAAATGTAAACTGATCTTTTCTGTGAGTTTTTTTCGATTGGCGTGATTTTTTGATGTTTATAAAGTATTGTATTTAAAACAATACAAAAGTATTTTATAAATTGTATTTTATAAATTGTTTTGTATTTCTGATTATATATAAAAGTATTAAATCATCCTCTATTTATTATTAAAGAAACTTAAAAAAAATTTACTATATAAATTAAATTATAAGATTTATAACATTCTAAAATTTTCGAACACTTATAAAATACTCTAACTGTCGGATACGACAAATAGATAGTTTTCTTGTAACAATATATAGCGTTTTAATTGTTGGACATGATCATCTATGATATTGTGAGAGATCCTTGCATATATAAATACGCGTACTGCATTTGTAATATAATTCACTTATCGTTAAAAAAATATAAAGGATCACAAACAGTTTCTATATACATTAATATACATCTCAATCAAAAGAGCATTCGACATATGTATATATGCATCTAACAAACTTCCATCCGTCATCAATATTATTACAGATTCGAACATTAAAATGATTCTTAAGATAAATCATATTGGTATCTGTATTTTAATTATATTCAAACTTAAATGAACATTAAAGTGAAATAAGATGTATCCGTTTATTCAGTGTATCTTATTATATATTATATTTAAAATATATATGATGAATAATGAAAATATTCAAATACTGGTATAATTGCAACTTTTATATTCTATATATAAATAATATATTCTATATAGTTGAATCATTTTCATAGAATGAAATTATTACATAAAAAGAATAATACTTATTAAAGAAAAATAATAAATTCATTTAAAACAATATGAAAATAAATAAATGGCCATAAAATATAGAATCTATTATTAACATAAAATAAACTTTAATATTAATATTTTAAATTGTTTAAAAATATATAAAATAATATAAATATTATTTATGTTATAATATTATGTTATATAATAATATATAAATATATATATTTATATTTATATTATTTATATATATATAATATGTATAATAATTTTATTAATAGCAATATTATAATCCTATTTCTAATAATTTATAGAAAATTGAAGAATTATTTTCTATTTATTTTTTCACATTTCAACTTTTAACATAAAATTTTTTCCTATCATTTTAAATATCTATGTAATTTTTGCCTCAAAAAGTAATTATCGGCATCATCGTCAAGTAATCATTTCGCAATTAAAAATCATGCGCATGTAAAACATAACATAGAACATAAATGCAACGATTATTAACAATTACTGATAAATTTTTCTTTCTTTTTTTTTACTAATCATTTATCTATGTACAGTGCAAATGTATACAGTAAGTTACTGGTCTGCTCGGTAATTTAATTAACATCATAGCCATGATTGGCGACGATTGTATTAGCATCATCGACTGTACATAATTCTGTCTAAATCCTCGTTTCTTTAAGCCGATAGATTAGTATATGATTCATACCTCCTGCATAGCAGACTACCAAGCAATCGTTTAACCTGCAAGAGATTAAACTTTAAAACACGATTCTTATTTGGGATTAAAGTTGGATATTACTAACGAAAAAATTAATTACTAAAAATTTCGAATAAAGTTATTCGTAATATAAGTAATAAATTTATTCGAATATTTTATTTTATTTATTCATAATTGTTATAATCGATCGCTCTTCGTATATAATCTTGGTAATTAGATCTTATAGTAAAAAAAATTCAATGCTTTAAATTATTCAAATAATTTATTGTTAACTTTAATGGTTAAAATTTTACTTATTTTTGTCTGATATTTTTTTATGCTGCAATTTTATTTTAGTAAGTAAGGAGTATATAAGTTATAATAATTATTTAAATTGTAAGAAATATTATAAGCAAGAACAATTATTTAAGTAATCTTTAATATAATATAAGAGAAAGATGTTTATAATAATTGATAAAGATATGAAAGAATTAATAATTTTTAGATATTGAATTTAGATTATTATATGCAAAAGAGATTATTAGATTATTATATGCAAAAAATTGAAAAAAATTCCTAGATAAAGATAAGATAAAGATAACGTTTGTTAATAAATATATTTTTTTAAATCTTTAATCCTTTTTAAAATATTTGATTGTATAAAGATAAAATAGATATAATAGATTTATATCCTGTATATTATGTATCTATATCATATATATATATGAATATAATAATTATATTCATTTCATTGAATAATAATTATATTCATATTGTATATATTAATACATAATTGTAATAATAATATTGTATGTATATAAATACATACAATAACATAATATGTGTGTATATATAATGATATAAATTGAAAGTTATTAAAATAAATGGTTTTGTGCAAAAAATTGATAAATAATTACTTTATATTATTATATATTTATATTAATATTATAGCTATTAAGCTTAAAAAACCTATTAATTATATACCTATTATATAAACCTTAATTATATAAACCTATTATATATGTAATTAGTTATATACCTATTATATGTAATTAATTATATATATAATAGTATATATATTATATATAAATATATACACATAATATTATTCAAAATCTTGAATAAAGTATCAATATCAAAGTATAATTTATTGCATATCTGTATTGATTGCTTTTGTTTCATTTTCTAATTAATATTATGAAGCATGATACTTATTAGAATATACATAATATAATTTCTGATGGATAATAACATTCTTTCACTTTTGCTAATTTTCTATTCAATTTGAATACATTTTATTTATTTTATTTTTTTTTCCTTTACTTAGTATATAATTATCAAAGAAAAAATTCTATTAATTATAAATATATTCAATTAATTACTTATAAATTATATATTATACTTATAAATTATAAGTTAAATAAAAAAATTACTGATTAAAATTAAAACGATATTAATAATTATTAAATAATAATCAATTACAATATATTGAAAATGAATCTCTGATTCTTGCAATTTAGACATATCTAAATATTCTTATTTTCATTTTTTTCATTTTTATAAAAAGAATACATTTTTATATATTTTTACTTATAATTTTCCATCACAAAATTTAACTATTTCTATTTTACAAAAGTTATCAATAAATTAAGGATATTTATGCAGCTAAAATAAAATTAAAAGTTCAACTAATATGTTCAATTATATAGAAAATATCGTATTATATTATGTAGAAAATTATAGTAGTAATTCCAAAATATCAATAGTTTTAAAATGTAGATTTATTTATTTATGCATAAATTTAATAATATATTATAATGTCATATAAATATATATTAATATATAATATTATAAAATATATAATAATATATAATATATAATATATATAATAATATATAATAATATATATT
>NW_006263317.1:69570-72082 GCF_000469605.1 Apis dorsata | reverse complement strand
ATGTCATAAAATGTCATATAAAAATTAGTTTTTTCATTATTTTTTAATAAATTATATTATTATTTATCTAATAAAAATTATCTGAAAGAATAGTTCATATCACAAGACAATGGAAGAGTGGAAAATACGTAATATAATAATGTATCATATTAGAAACTCTTCTGCTCCTTTGGTATGTACATTTCATTTATTCTATTATAAACATCGCGCAACAAATTGTGACATTTAGTAAACAAATACTGAAGAATTCAGAAAAATACTAATCTCTTTATAAGGTATGATAGAATTCAAGCAAATTGCTTCAACATTTCTTTTATCATTAACGCTAATCAATTCTATGAATTGGTAAAAAATTGAAAGTAATTAATCAGGTTGTTTAATAACAAATCTCATATCATAGACAACGCATGGAAACTAATGGAATTATTTTTAATAATCGGAATTAGCTATCGGAATTAGCCTCTGATCATTTAAAAATTGTCCAAAGATTGATAGTTTGTAATTTTATTAAAACGAATTATTCTTCTATTTTTATCATTAATCTTAATGGGGCTTTTTTTTTTCAAGATGGAATTTAAATTAACGTATGGCATATTTAACAAGTAAATTAGATTTTGCAGAATAATAAACGTATATTTTCGTAAAATATGCGTATTATATGATATAATTGCATATATCATATTGCTAATAAATATAATATATATATTGTTTGAAAGAATCAATTTTATTTGTTAAGCGTATATATGAAACAAGAAATACCGAAAGAAAAATAATGTCATTGATTTGCAGTTATCTTTTATAATTTTATTAAAAAATTTATAACAATATATTATACAATATATATTTGTATTCAATATTTATAGATAATTAAAATTTATATCTATAATTTTATATTATATTAATATTTTATTAAAAAATATTATTGAAATAAAAGTTTTTGTTTTAAAAGAATTTAACAATTTGGCAAAATTTAATGAGAAAATAATCTATAAAATAAATAATTTAAACCATCAATAAATATTATTTAATTATTAATTTAAAATTAATTGTTGACTTGGGCAGTGGAAAACAATAAATAAAAATATACGGATAGCTGAAATATAAATATTGAATATATTTGATTATATGTGATTGCGCGTCTATTTATAAAACATTTGAAATACATGTATCGAAGAGATAGCACCAACTAACAAATAGTTACCAACTATGAAATAATAATGTTGCTGGCAACATTCAATAATGAAATCAACACCAATCAATATATAAAATTTCAGTGAACTTTAAATTTTATAATACTCCCACTAAAAGTGAACTGAAATTTGTTTAGTGTATGTATGCTTATTATATTTGAATGTTATAGTTCTATGCATCTATCATGTCTTTGATACTCTTGATATTCAATCGATTTCTTTGTATTTCAAATATTGTTCTTCTTAGAGGTTTTGTTAATAGGTCTGCCTGCTGATCTTCCAATGCTATATATTGCAGAAGAAACTTAACTCCTTAAATTTGTCTCGTATAACATACGTACTTACTTCTTCGATGAAATTCTGGGTTTTTAATAAGCGATAATTGAGCGATTGCGCTCAAATTATCCACGTAAAGAGTCGTTGTAAAGTTCTTGAACACAACTAGATCATTAATCAAACTTTTCATCCATATGATCTCTTTTATAGTTTGACTAGCTGCTATGTATTCGGCTTCAGTAGTGAATAGAGCTACTGTTCGTTGTCGTGTTGACCTCCAAGCTATTGCGGAATCGCCTAGTTTTAATACAAAACCAGTAGTGGACTTCCTCATTTCAANTAATTTCGTAAAGCTGATCTGTGAATGTTACATCTTTATGTATTTTAACTCCTCTTTCAAGAAACCAAATTCGGAATTCTTTTGTGTTTTCATCATATCCGACGAAAATGCCTTTTTCGGCTTTAATATCCCATTTTCATCTCTTCTCTTTAGGGATATGAAAGTATATATTTCCTCTCCGAAGGTTCTGAGATTTGAAATATTCAGTCTCTTCTTGAGCCACAGTTCAATAGGTGTTATTCCTTTCTCCCCACTGGTTCCAGTTTATTTAAAGTATAAACAGTGTAATTAACTGCTTCAGCCCACATTTTGATTGGCAATTTTCCTGCATGTAACAACGTTCTCATTAAGTCAACTACAGTTCGGTTTTCTCGTTCGGTGCAACCGTTCGAGAATCGTTTCCGGATTAAATGGTACTGTTTTCAGATATAGCGTAATGCCATATCGACGTGTTAGTTCCTCAATTTCTTTATTGACGAACTCAAGACTATTATCTGATCTGACGATTTTGATTCCTTTTTCTAAGTGCTTATCAATCTTCTTGAAGAAATCCTCTAGATATTATGATGTCTCTGATTTATTTTTGATAAAATATAAACTTCTCCAATGACTATAATCATCTTTCAACATTAAGAAATATCGAGCTCCTCCAAGCGAATTTTCTTGCATTTGACCTGAAAGATCTGCATGGATGAATTTTCCAATA
>NW_006263317.1:57579-69299 GCF_000469605.1 Apis dorsata | reverse complement strand
TTTCCATTCTTCATGAATGTGCATATTTTATCATCGGAGTATTGTCGTAGTCCCTTGTCAAGAGCTGCACCCGCCAAAAAAAGATTGGAACTTAATTCTGGTACGTGAAAAACATTACTGAGGTACTTTCGCACCCACTCTTTTCCATTAAAAGCAAGAATGTCGATATCTCCTGATCCAATTGCTTGAATATATTTTCCATCGCCTATCTTACTATTCTCTACTGTGTCAAATTTTTTATACGACGAGAACCATTCGCAACGATTTAACATGTGCTCAGTCGCACCTGAATCCATGTGCCATGCATCATTGGATGTTTCTAAATTATATTCTGCAGACATGGTTCCAATGAGTGCCTCTTCTTTCCTTCCTTTGTATTTTTTGTTTGCTGTTTTTCGGTTTCTACGTTCCTTGATCCAATGCCCTGGTTTGTGGCAATAATGACATACGCCTGGTTTAACGTTGCCTTTTTTGAAATTTTTCTTGTATTGATGCTTATTGGCAGTAAAAGCAATGTTTTCTGCCCTTTTTTCGGTTCCCATTCTTGTTTCCTCAATGGTGAGCCTTGAAATAAGATTTGTGAGAGTGCTTTCGTTGGGTTGAGTTGATTCCCACGCACTAATAAAATATTTGAATGATGGAGGTAGCGTCATGAATATTTTAGTAATAATCATTTGATTTGGAATTTTCTCACCCAGAATTTGTAGCCGATGTGCAAGATTCTCAATTTTTACGATGTGAGTAACAACATCGCTCGATTCCTTCTGGTAATTGTACCATTGCTGCAACAGCATGTGTATACTAGTATCAGATTTTTGTTCGTAAACAGATTCCAGCTTTTTCCACATATCCTTATCCGATTCACAATTGATAATATGCAAAAGTGGTTTTTCATACACTGATGTGGCGATTATTCGTTGAGTTGTACTGTCGAATTTTGTCCAGGCAACGCGTGCTCGATTTGCCGCATCATCTCCTGGTACAGGAAGAATTGATTCATCTGTAACTATTTCTTATGAACTGCAGGATTTCAAAGTAACGCGCATTTGAAATTTCCATGAGGCCCAATTTTCTAATTCTTTCAGCTTATTAATACGAACAGTTTCGTTCTCAATCACGATTAGGATTATATTTCACGTTTACTCAAAGCCGGATAATAAACCCACGTGCTTTTTCAATTTAATTATATTTTATTTAATTATTTATTGTTTCTTTCGTAATTTGGGCCCATAATCTGCCCGTTGACTGGGCAGTGGAAAACAATAAATAAAAATATACGGGTTTAGATGAATGAATATATTTGATTATACGTGATTGCGCGTATCTGTTTACAAAACATTTGAAATACGTGTATCGAAGAGAAACAAATAGCTACTAACTATAAATATAAATAGTAATTTTGCTGACAACATTCAATAATGAAATCACATATAAAATTTTAGTGAACTTTAAATTATATAACATTAATAATTAATTTTTCTATTCGAATATTGATAATTAATAAATCTTTAAATCTATTAATAAATCTTAATTGAATCAAAAAATTTTTATTTATAAAATAAAAGTTTATTACATAATATAAAATAATAATAATATTATTAAAGAAATAATTATTCTATGTTATAAATCTATGAGAACTCAAATTATCAGATTTATAAACTATATCAATGTATCATTTAATTCATAGAATAATTCTAAGAATAGTTCTTCAAGTTGTAAAGATATTTTCATATAATAAAATTATATATCTTTAACAATTTTGGAAATTAATACATCTCTTACTAATAAAATAATAGCACCTGAAGGAATATTTTAAAATATATATAGAATAAGTTATTTTTCATATATCTTATATATTCTATGTATCTCTATTATTACGTATACCAATAATTTATAATGATATTGAAAGAATTCCTAAAAGAAAACGTAAACATTAGCTATTATAACCCGGATAAAATGATAGCACATATTATAGTTATTAAATTGAACTAGTGAATGAAGCGAAGAATTCTAAAGTTAATATTTCATATCATTCAATATCATTTAGTATTGGAATAAATAAACAATGAAAAATGGTTAAATCAAAATGAAATAAAAAATTTTTTTTTATTACTAAGACGCGAAAACTATTCTATTGCAAAAATTGCAAAATGGAAACTGTAAAGCAATGATTAATTTGTTAAAAAATCAATATGGGAAAAAGAAAAAGGGAATGTCCATATATAATAATAATTCATGAAAAATGATTTTACTCTAATTTTAAAGGTACAGTTTAACAAATTGCTGCAAAACTTTGTATTACAATATTCAAAATAAAACAATTATAATATATAAAATATATATATATAAAACAAAAATAAAATAATATTCAAAATATTAGACATACTTTATAATAAATATGTAATATATAAAACAATTTAACGGCAGAGATTAAAACAACGACAATTTCCCTTAACGACAAAACATAAAGAGCTATTTATAATTTGCTCGCGAACATGTTCAGTGAAAAAGAAAATGGAGAAATTTTATTTTCTTGAATGAAAAAAAATTTAATTTAGATAGATTCGATGGGTAGAAATTATTTTTTTTGATAAAAAAAAAGAATTAAGTCATCGCCAAATAAAATAAGGAACTATAATAATCTGGGCAAATATTGGATATCATGGAAAGACTGAAATAAACTTTATTATTATATGGACAATATTATTGATTGATAGTTAATTAAATAATTATGCCGCAAATTACAGGCCAGAATTATATTTTTTAACAAGATAATACCATATGGCAAAACGATTAAAAGAACATTTCTCAGATGAAAACATATCCCATCTTGAATGATGAATTTGAATATAATTGAAAATATTTGATCAGAACTTACAAAACAAATATATATAATTGAAAGATAATTTCAAACCGTTAATGATTTGAAATGTTGCATTTTAAAAGAATTTTACAATTTCACAAAAGTTTATAAAAAAATTATAAATCACCGCTATGGAGAATGATAAATATTATTGAAAATACAGGTGGATTGACAAAATTAAAAGTAATATAGTTTCATATTTATATATCTTTATATTATAAAAAAAATAAGATGTGCTATTTCTTTGTACCATTTACTTTAATAATATATCCATATTTTTTTTATTTAAAAAAATTATATAAATATAAGTTATAAATATAAATTAAATAATTTAAAAATTATATAAATATAAGTCTAAAATAAAATAAATATATTATACTTATATAATTACTCTGCCTTTAAAATATGCAAATATGCAATTATACTTAATATGCTATCATTTTATTACGCAGTGTATAATTAAATGTTAAAAGTAAAACTATGGAATTGATCTAAACTCATAGAATTAATTTCTGAACAACTTTAAAAATTTAGATAATCTTACTACGTAGAATGTGCAGGATAAATCTGAATGAGACTTATAAAGATATGAAAAACTATAAAATATTTTGATGTTTTTGAATTATTTTTAATAGTTTTTGATATAGCTTTATTGTATATCGTATCGTATATGAAGTACATTATTTTTGTTTATTTTAAATACTATTATTTTTGTTTATTTTTAATTAAAAAATCAGTTATTATAATAAGTTAATAATAAGTTAATAAAATATAATAAGTTATATTTATATGATATAAAAATTATACTTGACAATATCTCCAAAAACTTTTTATATTTCTTTTAAACACAATTTATTGATATTTTATATATAAAAAATAATAATTTTTTCAATAATATATATATAATATTTAATTATATTGTGATTATGTTTACATTTATGATGAAATATTATTATATGATTATTGACAAATAAATTATTATTCTGATTAGATGATTTTTCACGAAAGAAATGAAATCATAAAAATATATATACTTAATTCAGATTCCATTTTAGATTAAATAAAAAAAAACAGATCAAAATAACAATGAAAATAATATTAGAAATATTAATAAAATCATAGAACCAGAATTTAATATAAAAATTATTAAAAATTATTTTACAATAAAAATAACAGATATATTATAAGTCAAATTAATCCAATTCTTAATGGATACAAATCAGAAAACAAATGTTATCATTTTAACATCTCTTAAAAACATTGATAAAAAAAACAAGGATTGGAAAAAAAATTCAAAAAGAATTTCAAATAAAGAAAGTAAAAAAAATATTTAAAAAAAATAAAACAAATGGAAAATAATTAAGATTTATTTTCTGGAAATTTTTTAGATTTTTATAAAAAAAATTCATGAAAATAATTATATTTCCGTAGAAAAAAATAATATTAAATATGTGAGGTGTAAACGAATGATAAAAGAATATAGAATTGTATATCATAATAAGATTCAATTTTTAATTTATAAAAAGTTTTCACGAAAGATATTCAGAGTTTTTGAATATATGTAAATAATGTGAAAATAAATACTTCGGGTGAGATATCTCATATATAGAATTCAATTATATTGTATTATATATTTATTTCAAAATTTATGATTATTTTTTCTTTTATTTTCTAATATTATAAATCTATGTATTTAGAAATATATTTTTTATTTAGATATAATTAAATTTACAATATACTAATCGTTTTAAAAATATGGGCCATCTTATTTGTCGCTCAAACTTATTCTTTTTCCGAGAATTACGAAATTATTAATTTAACGGAAATTTAACAAAAGAATCAATATTTTAATATTTAATCTAAACTTATTCTAAATATTCTAAACTCAATATTTGTGAAAATAACAATATTTTCACAAATGAATTATTACCTTAATTATAAACATTTATTTATTCATAACTGAACTGCGGGTATTTATGCAAATAGATAAAAAATAGATAAAGATATTTCTTCTAAAAAATTGTTTTATCATGAGACAATTCTAAAAGTGTATTTTTTGTTTTGTATATTTTGTATAATATATATATCTCGCATAATGCATATACTTCATAGAATACATATTTTTTGCATGTTTTACGTATATTAATGATTAGATAATAAAATACTTAGCAAATAAGTTTCATTAAAATTGATTTTCAAATTCTATAATATAAAATTCTAATAATAAAAAAGTTAAAGACAAAAATGTTATTATTAAATCTATTAAATTAATTATATGATTTATAAATATCAATGAAAATTTAGAATTTATGTCCAAAGTTTATAATGAAGTTAAAATAAAATATAAAAATTTTCTTGAAAAATATCAAAATTTTTATATAATTATGTAAAATTAATAGTGTTTTTAAAGACATAATTATTGATGGCTCAAACAAAATTGAATCATATATTCTTAGAAAAAAAATATATATATATATATGTATCTATTATATCACTAAATAATATCATTGAATAAACATAAAAATTAATTTTTCAAATAAAAAACAACATAACTTATTAAAATGTGAAAAAATTATAATTATTTATTGTAATGAAAATTATAATAAATAATAAACAACGATATAACAATTAATATATCTTATACATATTTTTTATATTTTATATATATATGTATTTATACATATTTTTCATATATTGATATCTTACTGTTATATATTTATTGCATGAACATTTATAATCTATTAAAAATCAATTTAATAATCAAAACAATTTTAACAACTTGACATTTGCGTGTAAAATAAATATATAGAAAAATTGCGCAAATGCAAATTCTTTTGTATCAGTTTTTAAATATAAATATTTTTTCTTTATATGTTGAATATGTTTATTAGTCTAAATAACTAAATATTAGTATATCCATTCCAATAATAATATTATTATTTTCAAAATTATATATCATTATAAAATCTTATGGAACATCTTCAAAAATTTATGTTATTATCATTGTTATATTATATCATTGCTCTTACTATCAGAAAAATAATGGAAATATTTTGATAAATATAATCAAAATACAATCTTTTTTCATTATTAAAATTTATTTTAGAGGATTAACGGGAAAAATAATAATACATACTAATAATTAATAACAAAATTATAATGATAAAATATAATGATAAAAAATAAATGATAAAAAAATGTAATATACATTCATAACAATACTAAGAAAAACTTAATTAATAAGCTACTAAAAGTAATAATATTGAATAATCTATTAATAGGTTTACGATAATATCCGAAGGATAATAATATTTTAGATCTTTATATCCTAAAAATACTAACTCAGAAAAATAGAATAAAAAAAAATAAAAGTTCGCACATTGAGAACAGGTGCAAGTTTGGAAGGATATCGAAGCAAGCAGCAGAACTAGGAAATGCATTGGCAAGAATGACGAAGGCATTGCCAACAATAACAATCACAATACGGCCATGCAAAGCAGACAGAGGCAACGCTTCCCTATTCTCGAATCTTCATTCGCATATTACCCGTATAATGTAAGCATTACCGTGTTGCCGTGGCCCTGTTATATTCGTGTATATACTTAACTAGCAAACTCAAACAGAATTCGAGGAAAAATCTTGGCGAACCGTAACCTCTGGAATGACGATAGCAGCGTTCTATAGCCGGAACAAGTATCACTGACGAGTTTGAAACCTAGCACGTCGTGAAACATAGAAATCTTGCGCGTAAAACATTGAACAGAAACTAAAAGATTATTTTGTAAAAGCCAATAATTCATTGTAGCAAAAGCAACATATAAATTTTGTGGGAGCGGCTACAATCAATTTCGACATACTTCCAACCATATTATCTGGAGCATACACCAAACACGACAGTTTGTTAATCTTACGTATTTGACTTCAATTGTACTAATATTAATATTGAAAAAGAAATGAATATTCGGATTGGATGTCCAGAGTTACATTGAATTTTTTTTTTAATATATATAATATGTAAAAACTGTAATTTAATATTATATCTTAATATAATAATTATTAGTTTCTATTATTATTTTATTAATTATTTTTAAGTTTCTGATTAAATCAAAAAGATTCTAATTAATTAGAAGATTTATATGTTTATGAAAAATAATAAAATTTTATTTGTTTATAAGAGAAAAAATTTTATTTAAAAAATTTTATTTAAATTTTATTTAAATATACATAAAAAGTTAATATTATAAATAATCAATTGATATTCTCTAGATAAATGATTAATATTTAAAAATCTTCGATTAAAAAATAAATATAATAATAGTAGCTTTATTATTATATTTTATTTTGATTTTTATCTATCATTTTAAAAATTTCTCTGGTATTTTAGATTATAAAGCAAGCGCGAAATGTTAGCATAACTTGTGAGAACAATTATTTCATGATATTGCGCTCGTATCACGACTTTTTATACATCTGAATATAATGTTATTAACTCGTTTCCCACATTCAACTAAATGCAATAAATTTTTAATTTGATGATTTTTGTAAAAATATATGTAATAATTAAAATTGGTAATAATTTCAATCAGCTATAATTACCAGTAACCATATATTATCTATAAAAATTAATTTATAATGATTAATTATAACTATTTTTAAATAATTTTTTAATAAATTATCTTTTCATTAATCAATCGAATTTATAAAACTTTCTATTTTATTTATAATAAATTTAAAATCTATTATTATATTATAATAATACAATTTCATTATAACATAAAGTTCTGTCTAAAGTACTAATCATAATTCCTAATTTAATTCAAATATGCAAACATGTCTATTATCACAGAAATTCATGAACCCAAAAGTTTCATGTGTCTCCATCTACTATGATCGTATCCACTGAAACTTAACACAACCATATATGACACCTGTAGGCATTCGGTGCCGTAACCTAACCTATAAATACGAGCCTATTCGATCCCATGAAAGAGCACAATGGTATGAAGCAACGACCTCATTGTCGTGTGTCGTACGGTCACGAGCGCACGAAAAGATTATCCTTTAAAGGTCGATTAGGCGTCGGTAATACTTCATGGACACAGCATATAACGTTGGCAATGTATTCTTATACATCTCGATTGTATAAGAATACGAACGCAGGTAGAATTGGCCTTGGTCCAATAACTTCACGAATCAATAGAATTTGTCGCAAATATAACTTAAATAGAAAGCGCCATCATTCTATGAATCAACCCATTTTCTTTCGTTTATCAATTTACATCACAAAATATCAAATATTATATATTGTATATTAATTTTGAATCATTAATCAAATATCATATCAGAAAATCTATTCAGCGTAAAAATTTTTATTATATTATAATTTTTTGCAATTATGGATTAACTTGTTTTATATTATTAAAATTATTTATTCTAACATAAAGAATTATTTCTTGTATAATATTATTAAAAAATGTGCAATAAAAATTAATTTTTTTTTAAATAATTTTTCACAAAACAAATTAAAATTAAAATTTTAATATTCATTTTCGTAAAATTTAATTTGGATAAATTATTGTCGCCAAATTTACATGCTTTATCTCGTTCAAAATAAAACGATATTTTGTGATACTTTATTTCATAAATATTAATATAAGTCGATTTCTAAAAAAATTATTATTCCAAAATATATCCAAAAACAATCCAATATATAAGCGTTAAATTATAATTATTGTAAAAGTTATCCGTTCGAAATAATATGCATAACATCAGTGTTTAAATACACATTATTTTGATATGTATATATGTGTAAAATTAAAAACATAATATTTACTTAGACAAGTCGTTAAATTTGCAAGAAACATCTGTCGAGGTTTTCCGATATGCTACGTCAATATATTGAAATATCATTTTCTAATTATTACTTTTATGTAAATAGAATCATTTAACGCATTGTAATCTTGTAAATTTATTTAAATCATGAATTATATATAGCGAAATATACATATTTATGAGAATAATATTTCTTTCATTAATTTTCTTAAGATTAATTATAATGAAAGCTTTAAAAGAATATATATATAAGAATGAAATATTTTTTATATAAAATCCGTTATTGATTGTAAATTTATTTGCGAACAAATTTTAGTGCATGTGTTTTAATCAGGAAAAACTATAAAGGAATTGAGTAAAAAGGTTATTAACGCAATATGATTTGAATTGAACAAAAAGAATAAAAAATGTTAAAGGAACAATGTTTTATTTTCATTCGATTTTAAAATTTCGAATGCAGATATAATATTTTGAGCTAAAATATATTGTATTTAATTATTTTCTCCATTTGTTTTCATTTCAATTCATTTCTTAATCAAATTTCATTTAAAAATCTTCATATGAGAATTAATTTAATAATTGATGTGTGATATTAAATTAATATAAAATTATTAATAAAGGTATGATGCATTATGTTATTAAAAACAGAAAAAAAAACATGGAATTGCCATCGAGAATTCTAGTAGTATATCTAGTAGTAATAGTATCTCAGACGCAGTAAATTACCTTGACATTATTTTCACATTTTTTTATACTTTTTACCTATTAAGATCATTTCGTAGAATCGATAAAAGATCTCATCGTATGCTGCCAGTGACAAAAGATAATTCAGGGAATTGTCTCTCAAAGAAAATTACTAACGGTGCACTGTGAAGCGAACCAGCATTGTTCCAATGTTCATTCATGAAACAAAAAAATTATTACATTATGATCAAGTTACTATTTCCTCGTTTTTCTTCTACTTATTCATTTCCAATATATTCTTTATATAAAAATCATAATAATTATAAGAAAGAGAAAATATATCGAATTTTTAATAATCTTGAAATATGATATGAATATTATGTTGAATAAAAACTTTTTTCTGTACATGCAATGCTTCAGTTTTAGTTTCTACATCAAAATATTTTTAATATTATATATTGTAATTAATTATACTTCTTTAATTTAGAACTATAATATTTTAAAAATTTAAAAGATTTAGTTCTAATAATTTTAAGCTTCATATATATTATTGAAGTTGTCTTTCAAATTAATATTTAGAAGTTAATTTTAGCAATCGCTTATTAATTATTAGAAAATAATTTTAATTTTAACAAAAAAATTTTCAATAATAATAATATGCAAAAAATATTAAATTTTCAATAATTTATAGACCAAAATATATTCATTATAACTATATAATTTTGATTTAACATAAACAATCATATTTTTATTTAAATATGGATAAAATTATTTTATATAGACATTCAAAATAAAATATTTTTTTAAGTCTATTTTTTAAATATGAAAATATTAGTTGCAGCAGAGATATTTACGATACCGATTTTAAAAATTAGAAAATATATGTTTTAAGTTAATGTTAGAAAATGTATATTTTAAACTATGTTTTGTAAACTTTTATATGAATTGTAATTATTTTTTTATTTATTATTCAAATCTAACTTAAATCTAATACAAACTAAATTAATCCAACAAATAATAATCCAATCAATTAAAATAATAAATTAAAATAATAAATAATAAAATAATACATCCCAATATAGGTATTAAATCTTAAAAATATATATATAATATTAAAAATATTTTTACTAATATCTCAGATATTAAAGTGTATCATAGAAAAATTTTTTTAAAATATTGACTATATATGTATATGTATATGTAATAATATATGTATATTATATATAAAAATTATTAAAAGAAATATAATTATTAAAATCATTCTATATAAAAAAAGCCTTTTTTAAAATTATAAAATTATATTTATATTTTTATCTATCAAATACATTTTCTTTTAGATAAAATTGATTATCTTTAATATAAAATTGATGATACATCAAAATAATATTTATTAGAATCGTATTTTTATGAAATAATAATGAAAAAATTTTATTCAAATAATATTTAATTTTTACATTATAATATTTCATATTAGGAAATAATATAGTATAGTATTGTTAATTATTTTTCATAAAGGGTATTGTAAATTGATGAATTACATGAGTGATCCGATGATATCAATTCTCATTCTATCGTATAGCATAATCTTATTCATAATTGATTACGATAAATAAGATCAACTGGGCGGAAGGACTTGTAGTAAACATGAAATGCGTTTGTTGTAGTTAATAATAAACAAATATTCTTTTCATAATTACATAATTCTTATCATATAATTCTTTTCATTAATATTATTACAATAATAAAAAATTCAGTTTAAGAAACAAATCCCTATTAGAAATATGGATAAAAAAGAGAATAATTTTTAGCGAAATATAATTTTAGAGAAGTATAAAATATCATTTTTGAAAATTTAATTTATTTTATATTTAAAATATTTAACGAAATTAATAATATCCATATAATTGAATCTCGAATTTTTAAAATTTAAAAACTTCGATTAAAATTTTATTTTGCATAGTAATAATAATAATAATTATAATATTATAATCTTTCTTTAATTAATTTTTTATATTCAAATTGGTACTTATTTGAAAATTCATGATATATCGAAGATATTCACAATCGATATATTAAAAATTATCAATAATATAATATCAAATTATATTAGTATCATAACAATGCTAAAATTGTCAAAATTATTTAAACTAATATCGAATCTTTGAATATTTATATATTAAATAATATAAAAAATAAATAAGCATATTATAAGAAAAAATAGAAGGAAAGAATCAGAAAGAATCGAATTTCAAAATTATATACTAAAAATAAGTATAAATATATATTATATTTACTAACATCAAATGAGAAACATAAAAGAATAAAAACATAACGCTAATAT
>NW_006263317.1:51793-57382 GCF_000469605.1 Apis dorsata | reverse complement strand
AATAACTTTAAAATAATATTTTTAATTAAATTTATTTATAATTTTATTTTATTTTTTTATTTATTATTTTATTTTATTTTATTTTATTTTTTATTTATTATTTTATTTTATTTTTTATTTTTTTATTTATTATTTTATTTATAATTTGACATTATAATTTTCAAATTATCATATATTCAAATGCAATTTTATTTTTATAATTTGAAATCAAAATAATGCAATCCTTATAAATCAAAATATGCTACATAAATCAAACTATTATTATTGTTAAATTATATCACATTAGTTTCATAATTCGAAATAATTTTATATTATAACATAGTAATTGACCATTCAATACTATTTTTTTTTTAAATGTTAAATTTGTGTTGAAAAAAGGTTGAAAAAAGGTGTTGAAAGGTTAAAAATAAAAGAGAATATTTACGATTTTTTTTTTCTTTGAATTCTTACAATTGAGAATATATCAATCTTTATGTAAACTTTTTGTATAAAAAAAATTTTTTATATAAATATAACTTTTATTAAATATTTATTTATTAAGTTTCTCTTCAATAAAATGAAATATATATTTATAATTCCATTATCACATTTTACTTCTTTTCTTGAGATTCGCGATTTGATTATAAAACAAAAATCGTAAGATTATAACGAGGTATAGTTATGTAGAAATGTATAACTCATATATAACCGGGTCTTAATGTACAAGCACGCAATCCAGTAATCTATTTCAAGTAGTTTAAAAAAAAACTACTTCCTCAATAGTAAGAATTGTCCTGTGAAAATATATGTCTTATAAATATATGGAATAATCTACGCAGTCAGTGTAAAAGCTGTATCTTAACTGGACAAACTATGCTACATGATACTCGGAAGAGAACTGTTTCATCGTTCGATAATTTTGCAATCGACGCGTGCTTTGTCATGCGATCACGCGTATCGCAGGTGGCTCTTCATCAATTATTGTAAATTTATGTACAACATATGCAAATCCCAGCATGTTACTTAGTTTCTTAAAGAATCAATCTTGAGAAATAATCACAATTTCTGGGTGGATAACAACGATTATATCTAGATTTGTAAAACATTTAAATTTTTTAATGTCAATTGGATGTGTCATCTGAATGTTTAGAAATTTTATTAAACAAGAAAACTAATAATAATTTATGATAATATTATCTGTATTAATAAAATAATAATTATACCATTACATGCAATTTATAGATATACTTTAGATATATTTACATTAGTAATTTTAATAAAAATTAATTATTTGACAGATTAACCTAAGAAATTTTTTTATATTATTTGTTTACTTTACTATCTTTGAGAAAAATTCTTTTTATCTAAATTATTTGAATACTTATTATTTGTAAATAACGAAAAGTATAAAAAAAATAACTTTTTTAAATAATTATATTTTCATTTTATCTTCAAAAATTTATTATTCGAATTAGAAGAATATTTCTTTGTTAATAATAATTAAGTTTATCATTTTGTTAATAGTAAAAATTATTTATTTATTTTCAATAACTTTTTAACACATATTCTAATATTTTAAAGATATTAAATGTTATAAAAATTTTGAATAAAAAATTTATGTATTCTTTTTAATGGATTATCATTCAATTATCATTGAATTATCATATTTATATATTTGAATGATAATTATAGAATCTTTTTATTTTCATGAGAATTTTTCTATTTGGATTATTTTGATTTATATTTCTTGTTAAAGAATTTTTTTCAAATTACAAAGAAATAAAAAAAAATATATTAAACTATGAATACGACAATACGACAATTTCGTTAGATAATATTAACTCGACATTCGAAAATGTTAAATGTTAAATGTTGAAACGTTATGAGCAATAAGTTTGCATAGAGAGAAAGCTGAACGCTCCATCAAATACCAGATCTCTTTAAATCTTGTACAAGGCAAGTCGTTATGTAACATTTCGTTCAATACCGACACAATCGCATGTAAGAGACATTCGAATTCCAAGGTACGATTAGTTTAATTGAAATCGTGTTTGTTAAGAAAGCACGTCAGAAAAATAAAATAAAATCATCATTATTAAGAAAAAAAAAGATAAATTATAATAAATCTTAAAAAAAAATAAACTATGCAATTGATAAAATTTAAGAAATAAATAAATAATTTAGGAATTTATAATTATAATTTTAAACATTTTAAACATTCATTTTAAATTAATTTTTAATTTCTGTTAAAGATAAATCAAAAATATAATTAAATTTGCAAAATGAAATTTTATTTAATATATAAAAAAACAGAATAATAAGAATGTTTGGTATTTTGTTATAATTGAAAATATTTTTTATTAAATTTTAAATAAATTTCTTAAATTTTATCAGGAAAAAAAGATATCAATATTTCCTGCATTGATAACTTTTTATAATAATATAAACTTTAATTTTTTAACTTTTATAACTTAATTTTTATAACTTTAATTATATTTATCAATGTTTTATGTATTATTACGATATAGTAATTACTTTTATTAAAGTATATTTTTTCATAAAATGAAAAATTTTTTCGCAATTCTATGTATAAATTATCAAAAGATTTTCAATCAAAAGATTGTATTTAATTGATAGGATAGCAAATTATGCAAATGCAACAAAATCAATCGAAACGATTCCGGGATGAAAACTGTTTTCACTAATCAAACCAGTTTTGGTATGGCTTCTTATTTATTGTCGCTCAAAACGATTTGCAACAGTTGCAAACCGACAACACCGAGTGAAACTAGTAAACTGGTAAAGCACAATTCCTAAATAAAATATATCATTACACAAATAAAACTTTTAATGAACATTAAAAGACAAAAACAGATATATATATTCATAGAGCATTAGATCGCGTTTTTGAAAATATTATAAGTTTAATTACGCGATTATAATAATAAATCAAGTTTATTATTTTATTTACATAATCTTTAATGTAAAATATTAAAATAAGAAACTTTTCGATTTAGTTCCTGATCAGTAAGATCAGTAGGAAGTTAAATTACTTAATTATATATTTCATAATTATGTAAAAACTTTACCTGCAAGAAATGTTTTATATTAACAATAAAATCGCGAAATTTTTCATTTTTTGAGAAGAAAAAAAAAAGAACAAAATTACAACTTTCTCGAAATGGTAACTTTCTCTCAGATTATCAAGAAAAAGAACAGGAAAGCATAATTTATTATTAGCTATTAATATTAATATATATAAACGTTACAAAACATTCAAATTTATTAATTATTTCATTTTATGAATCTTTGAGATTATATCAATTTTTTTGATGGAAATTAAATTTTGATATATCATATTTGCAAATATTTAAATTTATTTTTTTTTATAAACAGTCCAATTTTTTTACTTTTTTTTATATATAAATATTAACAAATATTGCGCATAATTGAGTAAAATTATAAATAATTTAAAAACTTTGAAATCATTGAAACTTTTCTCACTTTTTCTCTTTGATATTTTT
Organism: Apis dorsata; assembly: GCF_000469605.1. Taxonomy (NCBI): domain Eukaryota; kingdom Metazoa; phylum Arthropoda; class Insecta; order Hymenoptera; family Apidae; genus Apis; species Apis dorsata. The sequence continues at coordinate 53,879 of NW_006263317.1, read as the reverse complement.
ATAATAGTTATTATACAATTTTATATATTCTATTTTGTTAATGAATTGCACTGGTAATAGAATTTAATCTTATTAAAAATAATTTTTATAATTGATGAATTCTCTAAATATATTTTATATATTTAGACAAATTTAGATAAATTTCGATAAATTTTTCAATTTTTTCAATATGTATATATATATATATTTTTTTTTCAATATATATATGCTGAAAATTTAATTGAAATCATTCATGTAGAAATAAGCAATAAATATCAAAAAAATGTAAAAATTTTTAGATTTTAAGATCATAAAAAAACAATTTCTTTATCTATATAACTATAATAACTATTCGTAGTTCATTACGGCATTAAAAATTCTAATTTCGATGAAATTTTTATTATCTATAATTGATATAAATCTACAAATTCTATTTTTTTTTAATTTTTTAAATTTCCACTCAAATAAAAAAAATGTCAAAAATGATCTTTATTATTTTCTTCACGATTCCAACAAATTGCAATTTTTTCATAGTTGAATTAATTGTTTTTATATTATCTACTAATCACTTTTATTCACTTAAAATACTCAAAATATTAAGTATAATTTTAAAAAAAGATATCTTGTTTTAAAAAGTTTTTTAATATTTTTTTGAATTTCTGTATATTTTTTAAAATCATATTTTTTGAAATAATGAAAAAAATCTATTTTTTTTTAAATTTATAATAAAGAATATTCTTATTCCTTTTTTCAATATTTTACATATTATTACTATTTTTTGTAATAATTAATTTCCGACTTAAATTTGACTATCTTTTGATGGAAAAATATAAAATTTGAAATATTAAATATATAAAACTTGTTTTTAAATACTATAATATTGAAATAAATATTAAACAACTGTGAGATAATCATAATTTTCCTAAAATAAATAATATGAAATCCATTGAATTATTAAAAATTTATATGGAATAGTTATAATAAATGAGATAGACTATAAGTCTGTTCCAAATAAAGTTATAGTAAAAATATAATAAAATATAATTTTAATTTTATATTCTATCATATTATCGTAATAGTACTAATACAATCGTAAAATGCAATTATTTTTTTTTAAATGGATCTATAAATTTTTTTAGTATAAAGTTTTTTAGTATAAAGTTTTTTAGTATAATTTTTTTAGTATAAATTGATTTCCCATTTTATTATAAAAATTATAATAAGAGAAAATTATTGAAAACTTAATATTTTTCGAGATATTTTAATTCAAAAATTTTTTTGAAAATTCACAATAAATGTTCAAACAAAAAATATTATTAGTTATATTCTAAACATTTATTTGTGTTTTTTTCAATATTTTTCATTATATTATTTTTAATTATTCAATATTGAATTTCAATATTCAATATTCAATTACTAAAATTATTCTATATTTCAGAAATCAAGTTTAAATTAAATATTTTTTCTTTAATTTATTATGTTCGATATTATTGCATTTATTTTTATTATGCATAATAAAAAAAATCACTTTAAAAAGAAAAAAAAATCAACATATATCGAAAATGCGATATTTAATTTCATCCTTAATCTTGACTAATCTTTTATATTTTAGATTTTTTTAATTTTTTATCCTTAAGAATTATTCTTCTTAAATAGACATAGATGTTCGCAATCACCATCTGCTATTTGCCTTCTCAAGCACATTCCAACCTGGATATATCCAGTGGTCACGAGTGCGTCGGCCTCTAACACGTAGGAAGAATCCTTTCCGGGGCCGTGGTCCCGGAAATCAAGAGGATTGCGGCTGTTACGAGGCGTGGCCATTAATTTCATCGAATCCCGGTATAAGTAAGATTAAAACCATGGCTGTCGTATGTATTCGCGCACGTATTCCAGAGCACGGACCGTTTCGCGTTTCTTCTCTCTTTTTGCTTGAACCGCTTGCCGATATATCTGCGCCAGTATTCAAAACACAACCTAGAAGTTCTCTACATACTATTAGTATTAATCGTAACGAACATGTTTAAATTAAACGCACTCCTCTATGAGACACTGATGCATCGCCAACATTGCATGAATTAGAGGAAAGAGTAGTTAATAGAAAATA
>NW_006263317.1:44205-51592 GCF_000469605.1 Apis dorsata | reverse complement strand
ATGAGAAATTAAAAAAAAAAAAAAAAAAAAAAAATTAAACTTATTTGATTTTAATCATCATTTGCTTATTATATATATATTCTTTATATTGTGTTTATTGTCATTTATATATGATTTTAATTATGTAAAGTTAATCACAAAATTCTTCGTATACTTTATACGCTCAAATATATATAATTTAATAATTCAAAATTTAATAATTTAATAATTATCAAAACTAAGAAAAAAATTTTTTTTAATAAAATTTTATAAATATGTACATATGTGTATATGAAACAATTTTTATTAATTAAAATATTATTTTGAATTCAATTTTTAATTTCATTTTTTTTTAATATGTATTTTTAAATACTATTTTATAACAATACAATTTTATAACAATACTATTTTATAACAATACAATTTTATAAAATAAAAAATAATATTTATATTAAAAATATTTTAAATTTAAATTGATTTTATTGAATAAGATTTTCTACTAAAAAAAAAAAATTGTCCATAATGTGAAAACTATTATGTTTTACACAAGATTTTTATTTTTATTTATAAAATTTTAAAATTTTCGATAAGTTGAAGAATTTTTTGTTAAATATAATTTAAAGGCTTCTATGATTGATTATATATAAAATATTATTCTAAGTTTAAATTTCTTCCATATTAATTATTTATAGTACATACAATAAAATTTTATTTATTAGTAATTAATAATAAATTATAGATTAATTGTTTTGATCCTACTATTGAACAATGTATCAAGCAAAGGAAGTCAAATTTTAGTATTAGTATTATATTTAATTTAAATTTAATGTAAATTTAGTATTATATTTGACTATTCCTAAGTATAAATAATAAGAAAATATATACAAATATATAAATATAAATTAAGAATTCTTTCTTTTCGAAATATAAACATTTATCAATTATAATAGGTATAGTAGGAATATCTTAAATTTACTTAAAAAAATTGCTGAAAATAATTTTTTTTTGCAGCAATATGTGTTTCATATCCACATTTTAAGGATACTTTAAATCCAATGTAAGTTTACATTAAAAACATTTTAAAAAAAAAAGAGTTTTGTTATATTTATATATTTTTTTATTCTAAAATAATACAATATGATATTAAAATTTGACCATTTAATTTCTCAATATTTTATATAGATAAATTATTAAATAATAATAAATTATTAAATAATAAAATATAGATAAAATAATAATATAAATAATGATAAAAATAAAATTATAAATAAAATTATAAAAAATAAAATTATAAATAATATAAATAAAATTATTAAATAATAATATTTAGTAAAATAATTGTAATAATATATAATTATAATAATATTAATAAAATAATTGTATAATATAATTTTTTACTAATAAGAATTATTATGCATATTATTTTTAATTCCAAAAATTTTATATTGAAAGGCAACAATAATTACAATAATTATCAATATATAGAACAGAGTGCGATAGCAATATAATAGAGTTTCCTTTTCTTTCTTCATAATATTTCTCTCTTTCGTAATTTTTTATTATCAAGGCTTTTTATTTCAAATATTATTGTTATTAATCTGTTATTATCATATTTTGTTTATGTTTCGTTTTTTATTCATTTCGTGTTTTTTAAATCCATTCGAAATCTTTTATATAACAAGTTTACTTGTAAACTTAATTTTTTTTCATATTTATTATTTTCAAAAAAAATGCTGGACAATAAAATATCTTGTATATAGAACGTGATAATTGGCAACTGTTATAAAATTTTTTACTATTATTATTTATATTAACATTACCAGCCGATGTTGCTGAAAAAAATATCATATGTAATCGGTGAAATTTCGTTTTATTAACTATTTATAAAATTATTTATTAAATCGAACAAAATGTGTTTATAATAATAATAATAATAGTAACAATAGTAATAATAGTAACAANGTAGTAGTAGTAGTAGTAGTAGTAATAGTAATAGTAATAGTAATAGTAATAGTAATAGTAATAGTAACAACAACAACAACAACAGTAATAATAATAATAATAGCAATAATAATAATTATAATAAGTTAAATAATAAATATTTAAAATTAGAAATAATATGAAATTTCTTGATTTATTCCACAAATAAAATGAAAATAGATATTAAAAAAGCAAATAAATTTATCTTTAAAAGAGAGAAAAAAAATTATGTATTACTATATAAAAAATTTAATATTTCTTTAAAATGTAGCAAGTAAAACATGCATTTACATACACATATAAAGAAATTTCACAAAATATGCAGATTTGATTTTGCTTTTTATGAGTCGAACAAATTTTATATTTTTATAATTAATATTTTTTCATTTATTATTCTTTTGAACATTTTTTAAAAAGATGTATAAAATTAATTAGATTATAAAATAAATAACATATTAATCTTCTTAAATTTTATAAAAAATTTTATGAACAAGTATATATTTATTCATAAAAGTTAATGAATGATTAGAGAATCGTGTAGAAAACGCTACCACGAAAATGAATATTGCAATTAAGCAAATGCAGTACGGAGAGAATGGCACTTAATTAATTAAGCACCTCAAGTAATTAAGTGATAAAGCGTTTAACATCAGACTGTCGACTTACCAAGAGAATTGAAGAGAACTACATTCCAAGACCTGTCGTACGCGCGATATCTATAGCATACTGTATCGTGTCGCATTATGTGACGCAGGAATGCCAGGTGTCTTCCGCGTAATCATTTCCACACAATGACGAGGTCGCAGGTGTGCTTTCGAGAACTGAGACTTGTGATTGTTAGACCATGATTAGATCTCGTATGATGGCTGATCGATAATGATCGGTCTATAACTGTGTGCTTCTCTGGGAAAGTTCGAAGTTTGTGGGAAAACGAGATAATTTTATCCTGCTCGACGGAGAGTCACGACGCGGCCTCTTTAATTGAAGAGATTTATGTGAAGATCCTTAAACATAATTTGCTTATAAATTTTCATCCTATTCATTTAAACGTGACTATTTGAAAGGATCGCTACCATTCGTATAAGTTAAATGAATTTTTGATTAATAATCCAGGTTTTTAAATTATTATCTAAAAATTATGAAGCTAATGTAAATTTCGTCTTATATTTCGTTATATATTATATTTTTTTATCTTGTCAAGTCAAAATTAGTGATATTGAAAATTAGTGATAGAACCATTCATAAATTATTTACCATTTCTACATATTATCTAAATGTTATCCAATATTATTAAAAGGTTTCTATCAATTTTTGATAAATTGATCCATTTATTAATATTATCCATTAAGTCGTTTAAAATTTTCAATGTAAGATAGATTTCAATTGCATAAAAAAAAATTATTGCACAATTTATTATTTTATAAATTTTCTAATAATTAAATATAATATTAAAATAGTTAAACATAATAATTAAATGTAATCCAATTTAAAGGACAATATAAAAGAAAATTGTCAGAAATTTCATTATCAGATTATCTTGAAAAAAAATATATTATAATATGATAGGTATCATAAATATATATCACGCTTACTAAATAAGAAATATATATAAGAAATATGTATATTATTATTAAATCTTCCAAAAAAAAGTTAAATATTATAATATTTAATTTTTGAAATTAGTCTCAATATTAATGGATTAAAATTTCTTAAAATCTCTCAAAATTCAAAAATTTTCATTGTTATTTTTGTGATTCAAAACTCATAAAACGTATATAAAAAATAATTTGTATAAATAATTAACAACGAATATTGATATTTATTATAATTTATTATAATTGATATTATTATAATTATTTAGATTTATAAATTAGATTATTATAAATATTTAGATTTTAAATTCACTTTAATTGATATGATCTTACCATTCCATTAATATAATTTATATAAAAAAATAAATAAAAAGTACTTAATTTTTTAGAAGTTAAAAGAAACAATTATTGTTATATTTGACTAATTATAAATCTGAATTTAAAAAATTTCAGAATTAAAAATTTTATATTATTACAACAGACTCGAATATTTAAAAAAATAAACATTTGGATTTTGAATGAATTTCAAAACAACACAAAATTTGAATTTTGCAAATTTGAATTTCGTATTCTAGATTTGATAATAAATAATTTAATAATTTAAGTTATAATAATTTTGATTACAAGATTAAAGAAAAATTATACAATATAATAAGTAAAATTATACAATATAATATTAGTTTCAGAGTATTCTTTCTTTCTTTTTTTTTTTTAAATTTTAATAATTTAAATTCGTCTTTTTAAAAATAAATTATTCATATAATTTTTTATATAATCCATAATCTAGGAAATAAATTTTCTCTGAAACTAACATAATAAGAGTATCTTATCGATAGAATATATTTCATTTTGCGTCAATCTTAATAGTGCATTCCGTATTATGTTTCATGTGGCAATAAATATGCGGTCTCTGTGTTTTATCCGATATACTTTTTTTTTTTTTTTATTTTATCAATTCACCGCAAAAAGTTATTAGAAACTGGTTTTAAAGTTTCCAGTTAAGTCATCGAAATAACATTTTCCGTCTTCAATAGCGACGATGGCGGCTGTTACTTAGTAATCTCCAGTCGTTACTTTATAAGTTGTTCTACTTTTTAGAATAGTAAAAATATATATGTATATATATTTTTTTTATCTTCTCAAAATTAGTATTTATTTAAGAAATTCTGGTTTGCTATATTTCAAATATTTGAAAAAATTGAAATAATTAAAAAATAATTGAAAATCATTAATTTTTTATCATGAATTCTTTTATCAATTATATTATTCCCTCGTCTATATAATAATTATGAAGTCATATGAGACTATTTGAAGTTTGAATATTTTTTATCAAAAAATAAAAATAACGATAAATAGTAAGTAAATATTTGAATTAAGTATTAAAAAATATATTAAAAAATATAGTCGAAACTTAATTTAAACATTTGATTATATAAAATTTGTGATTGAAACTTTTTAGAATCCTGAAATTTTCTCCAATCTTCATAAATATTTTATATAATTGTATATAATATAATGTTTATAAAAATTTATTTGAAAAAATTTTTTTTCTTAACCATGAAAAATTTTTAATTAATTTTATATAATATTATATACATATGTTATTGTATACATTATTAATGTCTAAAAAATATCTATCATTTCGTTTATTTTTAATTAAATAAATCGTGAATGAATTTGAAAATATAATGTAATATTATATAAATAAATACATTTAATTAAATAAATTCTTCAGCCATTTCAGTTTCGCGATGTATGCGCAATGCTACTGCACAGAATAAATTCAGAGAACGTATTTAAATATAAATCAAAGCACCGACAGCCAACCGATCGTATTGGAAATAAATCTATTCGTCGTGTATACGACGATTCGATCGTACAAATCAGCGCCCAAGACTCGCACGATCGAGAAATAAGTTATATCTTTAATAACTGCATTACTTAGTAAAAGTATTTGATTTGTTTTGACATCGTGCACGATACACTCATACGGTTTATATCATGTTCGTACAATACTATAACCTACATTTTATGCTATTTTTTGACATTATTCGATTACTCATTGCACAATTTATACCATATTGGATTATGATAATCGGTAGCATTGCAGTTTCGTATTCGAAAATTGTTATTGCAAATGTCTTTTGAATTCTATATATTTTAAATAAATATTAAGTTGACATTCCATAAAGAAATAATATGAGAAGATTATTATTATTGATAATTATTTATCAATATAATTATTTTTAAAAAGATAAGAATTTTAAATATTATGAGAAATTTTATGGAATTTAAGAATCCTATAATAATATATAATTGCATTATTTCTGATTTATTAAATCTTATAAGATATTATATCACAAAATATATTTATCAATGCTGATATAAAATCTAAATTGCAAAATATATCAATCAAATTTTAAAATAGCAAAACAAGATTATTACAAAATCATATAATTTTCTGTAATAAATCTACGTTTAGAATATCAAATTTATTTATTTATATTATATTATATTATATTCTAACAGAATTAAAACAAAAGAAATAAATCCATTTATGATATTTCAAAAAATATTGCTATTTTTTTTAATATAAAAGAAATTATGTTTGCATATTTAGAAGCAATATAAAAATGCTTGTATCATATTATTTATACACTTATGCAGCACTTCCACCATAGAGATATAAATTTTTCGCGTCTATTGTTAAGATTTTTATCACCTATTCGCTTCCAAGGATACAATGGACAAAGTATGTATCAATGGAATATGATATTTATGGTACAATTATACGATCAATGCATGCCAATACATCAACTGATTATCACCATCAACCTTAGAATTTATCAGAAAGCGCTTTTTTTTTATCTATCTTCTATAAAAAAAACAAGAGACAAATAATCGAAATGTACATATAACCTTCAACAAATAGTTTTCTATTATCAAAGAATAGCGACGTCTATCAATAAAGAAACGAATAAATAGACAAGGATACAATAAATTTCGGTTTTACATCATTTTATTCCACACCAAGTTTCATTTAATAGTACGTAAGATACTTGAATCATATAATCCTTAACTTTATATAATACGACTATAATATGACCATTCAACTTCATAACTTTTTCTTTTTGTTTGGTATTATCATTCGCCAATTTTTTTAATTCATCATAGAACTATAATGAACACAAAGTTAAACATAAATAATTAGAAATTATAACTTTGTTACATACATATTTTTTATAACTATATATTATATAATTTTCACGGATTATGTTATATTTTATATTGAATTTTGACGTCACCATTAGATTTATATATTTAGAATAAAGCATCTAAGAGAGAAATAAATCATAAAATAATAATTCTGAATTCATATGAAAATCAATTATACACACGTGTATAAAAAATTCTTATAAACATCATCGAATACACATCGAGTACACGATTATATATGCGTATACTTTCTTATATCAATCAAAAAATGAATTCATAATTATTATAAAAAATAAATAGCAAGTTAATATAAACAATATTTTTTTCCCCTGTTATAAATTTTACTATGTTGTAATACTATTGATGTATATCTATGATATACTTGCATTCAGGATAAGTGCTCTATGATAGTTACGAGCTACATAATATTTCTTGCATTTTTCAAAATTTAAGTTTTAAAAATAATCGAGATGAATTATCATTCGTTATTGTTCTGACTGTAACTAAATATATGTATTAAAAAGTCAAATTAAAGATTAATGAATCAGAACAAAATATAATTAAAGTATAATTTAGAATAATAATAATAATATAAAAATATAATTTTAGCTTTCATTATT
>NW_006263317.1:42845-44039 GCF_000469605.1 Apis dorsata | reverse complement strand
CTATATATATATATATATATATATATAAGAGGAAAATTTAAATTTGTAATTTAAGTTTAATAGTTTTGAAACATTTCTAATCTCAAATGTTTAATAAAATTCCATACATTTTAAAAAAATCTCTTATACCATTTGATTTTACATAGAGAAAAACGAACAAACTTTTACACGCATATTTGAAACTACAATTGTTTCACACATCGTAATGTATTTCTATTACAAAATGTAGACATCAAATATGGATAATCACTTGCGAACTTTCTCATAAAATGGCAAGAACCATAATGCCACAATTTACATTGCTACTGAGCAAAAAAGCATAATGGCCTTTCGAATGAAGTAATGCTTTAATAAAATATATATAATTTCTTTATATAGGAAAATGCGAAAACATCGTTATAATTAAAATAGCATAGACATGTTCATAAATAATTCTTTTGTGTAAATATTTTGATTTTTTTAAAAAAGAATTTATTATTTTGAACATAGTAAAGATATGTTTAAATATTATAATAATTATAAAAATGTTATTAAAAATTTTATTAAATACAAAAATTATTTATATTATTATTGAATAGCTTATTGAATTTTGATAAAATAAAAACATCAAAATCTTAAATAGTATTAAAAATGTTCTTTATCATGATGAAATTAAGAATGAACATGAATTTCAAGGTTATTCATTTAAAATAGTTTGAAGTATGCTTTAAAGAACTTAATACTATAAAAAAAGAGGTTTTCTAATCAAAGAATTTTACAATAAAAATTAATAAAAATTTAATTTATTAGTAAAAATTATTATATTTTATTATATTTATATTATATTATATTATATTTTATAAAATTATTCTTTTTCTTAAAGAACCTCTTTCTTTATAGTTCTAAGTTCTTTAAAGCAGATTTTAAACTATTTCTTTTAGAAACTTCTAAAATTTCAAATTAAAATGTTTGATATTTATAATATTTTTTTTCTATCTTTATGTCTTTCATTTTTATATTTAACTTTAAAGAATCTCTTTCTTTATAATTCTAAGTTCTTTAAAGCAGATTAAACTATTTCTTTTAGAAACTTCTAAAATTTCAAATTAAAATGTTTGATATTTATAATATTTTTTTTCTATCTTTATGTCTTTCATTTTTATATTTAACTTTAAAGAATCTCTTTCTTTATAATTCTAAGTTCTTTAAAGCAGA
>NW_006263317.1:39495-42830 GCF_000469605.1 Apis dorsata | reverse complement strand
TATTTCTTTTAGAAACTTCTAAAATTTCAAATTAAAATGTTTGATATTTATAATATTTTTTTTTTTTATCTTATATGTCTTTCTTTCTTATATTTAACTTTGACATAGTCTAATTTTTGCATCCGTATTGCAAAATATCCATCGATAAAGATTCACTTGTGATTAGGAATAACTTTTTTCATAATTCGAGAATGATAATTTTATTTTGGTAACATTACGGAAGCTGGATATTTTAATAATTACAATGATAAACGACATTCAAAAGTAGATGATTTCCAATTAATGAAAATATTGTATTTTTTTCGGCAAAGATAAAAGATATACAATGTTCCAATTTCTTTTTGCATTCAATTTAACAGATTATATTATGCTGTTTTAGTTAATAGCCTTTCCATATTACATATTACTATATTCCATATATAATATAGTGTTTTATGGATCGTGATGAATCAGAATCGAAAAGATATTTTCTTTTCAATTTGTTTGACTATGTAGAGATTTTTATTTATTTTTTTATTTATTTTATCTTAGATAAAATAATATAATATATTAACAATCGATGTGCTATATATAAATTCATATTTTAATTACCTCTATTATATATTAACATATTAATTAAAACATTGACAACATTATATATTTAATACATGTGTATTCTTCCGTAATTAGTACTTAATATATGAAAAAAAGAAATTTTAAATTTGTTAAACAAAAATTAAAAATTTAAATACTTTAAAAAAAAGTTTACATTTACTAATTTCATTCTATTTTCAATGTGATACGTTTATATCAGTATTAAATGTGAGTTAGGTTTAAGTAAGGTAATAAAAATTGGGGATACAAAAATATAAATATAATTATATATATGGAAAAGAGTATATTTTATTGATTTCAATGATTTTGTTATAAGATAAAATATTAAATAATTTTTTTCAATATATATATAATCATCACTCAGTTTTAATTTTTGAGATATAAAATGGTAAAAAATCATATTATTTTTATTTATATATGTATCTATGAATATGTGTAAATCTATCAATATGTAACTGATAAATTATTATTTATTGTTTACAGAAATATATAATAAGCAAATAATATATATATATACATAGATAGATAGATAGATTTTTATGGATTTTAATAATTGATTTTGAAAATATATAGTCTATATACTTGAAAATAGTAAGCTTAAACATTTTTTAGAAATCATTACATTCAGTATTTATCTAATAGATTTTAATATAAACGAATACATGTATTATATTCCAGACATTAAAAATATAATATTAAATATATTTTTGCCAATATCTTAGAAACTAAAAATAATATTATAATATGTATAAGGGAAAGTTAGATACAATTATGTTCTTGACAATAAATCATTAAAATTATTGAAGAAAGTTTTCAGTCTAATAAAATAATAGTAAATAAGTATAATAAAATTTTTTGAAACTTTTTGTTCTTTTGAAAAAAAAAATTTTTTTAATATAATAAATAAATAACAATCTCTATAAATTTTCCGTATACAATATCGAACAAATTTTTAATTAAATCTATAATATTTAATAAATTACATAATAATAAGATAATTTTTAATCAATAAAATCTTCTTCAATCATTGTCTTCAATCAATTTAAATCAAATATAGTACCATATAAAAGAAACCATTTTTTAAAAATATAAAAAAATTATATCAGAAATGATAAAAAAGAAGTAAGTACAAAGAATAAAAAAGTAAGTCCACAAAAATAATTATCACAAGAATCTCTTAAACGCAACTGTGGACAGGTTAGTAAGCTTCATGCCGGATATTAAATGGGAGAGAGCTGATTATGAATGATCTTACTGAATGGAGGCAAAGAATACGATTCCGGGGACATGTGAAACGAAGATAAATGTCACCCTTCTCAAGATTGATTCCCTTCATTAAAGTAGAGATTTGCGCGGATAGTTAAGCTCGCATTACGATAAACCACAGCAGCAAGTAGCAATATACAAGTAATCGGAAACACATGTCTAACAGGAAAATGCGACGGAAAGAAGACAAGGAAATCAGAGGTAGAGATTTTATCTTTGAAGTAGACTACATATTAAAAGCACGTTATTTCCCTTTTCAAAAAAATAAAAGAATATCGTGTGGGCAATCCGTGGAAAATGCGTATCGACCATAATTATCTCAAGATCGAATCACAATACTTGCAGGTATTAACAATTATAAATTAGATAGAAATTCGTATTTACTGCGTGCACATTGTCAATGATTGTTAGAAGCAGAGGCAATCTCGATTTTTTAAATACAAAATTTTATGGCATCAATATCCATCAAACTGTTTTATAGCTATATAACATTTTCTTTCCAATGATAATTTATCAAATCATCATTGCTATTTCAGAAATGTTTTCTGTTCGGAAAGCTTAATAGCACATTATTTATATATATTATTTATAAAACAATTGGCCAATTAATATTTGCTCGATTCTTCGTTGGATTGTTCCACTGTTCCTCTGTCTGCTCCTTATCCTTCCTCATGATGTGATTTTCGCTCTTCGATTCTCCTCAGGCATCGGACGTCATCGTTATAATGTTCGGTTTTAATATCGAAGCCAGAGGAAAGGTCATGAATGCTCGAAGTGTTGGGTGGTCCCATTGTGAGATGGCGGGGAAACTAAAGTGGATTTTAAATGTCCGTCGGGTATAAAGAAATACAGAAATTTACGTTCGTCGTCGTCCTTCTCTTTCTCCTTCTCCTCCTCCTCCCTCTTCTTCATTTCCTTTTCCTCTTCATCGTCGGCGTCGTCTTCATGGGCTACATCGTTGTTGTCTTTTCTGCTCTCATCGTCACGGAAAGAATGCTGTGATGATATACCAGTTTCGTAAAGTCGCCCGTCTTTGATGCGTAGTCAGCTTCTTCGGCAAGAAGCGAACCTTCCTTTAGGAATCTGCCGGCATTAGCACTTTTTTCTGGGCTGTTTTTATGAGACATCATTGCCGATCCGCACAGCCGGTGTACACTCGATGACACTCGTTTCCAGCGCGCCGGTACATGCCGCAAGTCGGAGAACAGAAGGCTATACCGAAGCGAAGAACGGGAGAATGGTGAAGAACAACAAATGTGGCAGAACAAAGTGGAAAAAGAAGAAAGAAGAGGATAGTAGACCGATGTATACTCGTTGCGCACCAGCATGCTTCCTTGATACCGGGAAACCTAACTAATAATTCCGACCGACATCCTTGTTATCTTTCTCCCCTTGTTCTCTTTCTCCTCGTGCCATCATTCGATATCGTTCTCTTCCTTCTCGTAATCATTAATGTTATCATTATTTCAAAAGCA
>NW_006263317.1:38412-39459 GCF_000469605.1 Apis dorsata | reverse complement strand
GAGAGAGAGAGAGAGAGAGAGAGAGAGAGAGAGAGAGAGAGAGAGAGAATAAAGGAAGAAAAAAAAAGGCGATAAAAAGAAGAGAGATCTCTCGGCTATCTTCGGTCTTTAAAATGTTCAAAGACGAGAGGAGAATTCGCTTCTCACTCAGAGCGATTCTTTCCATTTGTCCCGGTATTTAGCGACCATGGTGCGAGTAAGCGAACTTTTTATCCATATATCAATTTTGTTTTTTCACTTCCTTACACCAATGAACAGTCCCTTTTCGAGAAGGCGTCCTCTCCTCCCGCTTCTTTAACTTTGTAATCTTCTTGCACGCACTGTAAACAATCATGTGAAATCAAGATCGGTATGTTTGTCACAACTAAAGATATCGTTTCAAGATACTAAATATATTAAGCGACAATAAATATCCGCAATATTGACAAAAACAGAAACGAAAGTTATTTTTTAATTTCAAATTGGTCGAAGCAATAAGCATTGAAAAATATTATAATAATCGTCAATTGTTAATGAGTTATATCGTGATGCAATGATTCCTATAGCAATGAAAATTGTTATAGAAACGGCAATTTTATTTTCCGATCTTTCTTTATCATTCATCATCTACAAAATAATATATCTAAGATATTATATATATATCTATATGTAAAGTTATATTTATTGTAAGTATATACTATTCTATATATCGCTATATATTGTATCCGAAAATAAAATATGTGTTTTACAAATAAAATAGATTTAAGAGAAAAATATGAAATATTGATTGCTATTATTATTAAATATTAAATACAATTTCTTCTTCAATCTTATATTTTAATATTAAAATACAAACAGAAAATTTAGTATTTACGATTAAAATAAAATTTAATGTCGATATTCATATTTCAAATTAATTTAAATTATAATTAAAATTATTTCGATATAATGATGATTAAAATATAAAAAATATATGAAAAAATATACATACAATTACATAGGATATAATAATGAAACATTTGATTTTTCGTAAATATTTTTTACATTCTTTTTTTATAAATATTTAAA
>NW_006263317.1:27693-37989 GCF_000469605.1 Apis dorsata | reverse complement strand
ATATATATATATATATATCCTCCCCATATTCTAGATTCAATTAATGAATTTTTCTATTATTAATATTTACACAACATATTTATATATATTATATATTTATATATAAAGTTATGTTTTTTTCTTTTATATCTTAATACAATTTGGTTATTATTTTAACAAATAGATTTGATTGCAAAAGATTTGATTCACTGTTATTAAATATATAATTATTATAATAATTATTCTGGTAGCAAATCTATGGTTCTAAATTTAGAATTTAAAATAGATTGATTGTAAAAAAATAATGAACAAATTGAAAAAGAAATTATGTAAAATTTCAAGATAATAATATATAAAATGCAATCATATATCAATTTTTAATCAGATTATAACAAAAAAAAATATTACAAAGCTTTTATAGCATAAAAATTGCAATATTAAAATAAAAAGAAGGGAAAAAAATCAATAAAGATAAAAGCTGATGAAGTATGAATATGAAAACAATATGAAAATAAAATTATACACATAACATATATAGAATAATTACTAATAAGTAAATAGAATATATAAGCAATTTGAAAACAGCTTGATGATATAATTAAAAAATTTAAGATTTATTTGAAAGAAACAAGAACATTACAGATTGTATATAGAAATAACTTCGAAAATATATAGTTAAATTATTACAAATAATGATTTTTTTTTATGAATTTAAAAGAGCTATGAATGAGTTTAATGTTTACTGATGATTAAGATTACATAATAACAAAATTAAATTAAATTATATAATCAAAACATCAAATTAAATTATATAATCAAAATATCGAGTTAATATAATTATAAATCTCATTGTAATTATCGAAAAAATATAAAAAGTCTATACAAGTCCAATCTATAAAAATATCTATAAAATAGTCAAAAGATAAAATAAAATTAAAATAATAAAAAAAGAAATAAAAAAGAAGATAATGAAAAAGTATTACTAAATAAAATATGTTTACAGTGATTTGCGTACTTGCAGAATTAATATGTATTAGTAAAATTGCGACTTCAAGCAATAATAAAAAACATTTCATTAAAGATTATTGTTTTCTTGAAAAAGAACGTCGCTTATTGTCAAATTTTTCATATATATTTCTTCATATCAACAAGAAATATCACCTATTGCCATTTAAAATAATGAAGTAAAAATAGAAAAAAAATATAGAAAATATGACAATTCTTAATAACAAAAAGAAATATTCCTTTACATATGCTTTATCGTCTAATCAGAATTAATCATAATATCTATATCAACAATTTTTTTATAAAAAATATCGAAGAAGTATATTACTGATTAATAAGAATCTCTCTTTCTAATACATAAATAAAAAACTCAATGTAATTTATAATTATTCTACATATTGCTGCTCTTATTAGATATTGCTCTTATTATAATAAAATTTAAAATAAATATTTGTATTTTAGCATATGAAAATATTTATTAATATTACAGATTATATTATTTCAAAAATATTGTATGAACAAAATGTTTCTACATGTTCATTCTTTGAAATAAAAGAAATTTTTTGTGTTGATATTACTTCAATGAATACATAAGAAATAATCAATTTAATTATGAAAATATTACTTATATTTGAAATGATTACAAGAAGGAAAAAAAGATTTGTTAAATAAAGATGAAGATTAACAATATCATAAATGTAATCAATTAAGATCATGGTAAATAAAATAAAATAAAACAGAACCAGAAATGAAAGTAGACATTTATCAAAATAGAAAAAAAAATTACAGTGAAATACTGGGATTATCAATAATTATTACAATACAGTTATGAATGAAGTTGCTTTAATATCCAAATAAAAGAATTGATGATCTAAAATTAGAAAAATTTAATTATAAATGCCAAAATAACTAATAAAAATGAAATCATATTAATAAATGATATATTAAAAATTTAGAATAAACAATATAATAAATTAATAACAAGGAAAAAAAGAAAAAAGTCTTTACAAAATGACAAACTTTATTAATAATCAAGATAATGATAATGATGTTAATACATCTGTTAATACAATCTGTTAATACATCAAGAATCAATAAAAAAAAAAAATATTTAAAAGAAATTTAGAAAAAATGATTACTTTTTTCTGTATAAATTTTTATTATCTAAATATTATATGCAAACATTATTCAATAGATTGTCTAAATTTTGAATGAACATATGGAATAAACTATTTATATTGAAAATAAAATGTTTAATTTACCATTTGAAAATAATGGAATCAAAGAAAAATATTGGAAATTGTACAGTAGAATATTTATAATAAAAAATATCAAAAAAGAAAATCATAATTTCAAAAACAAAATCAAGAATCTTATTGAGATATACAGAAATTGGATATAAAATTCTGATTAATAAAAAAACAATAACTAGACATATTATAATAGAAAAAAATATGAAATGTTAGAGATATTAAAAAAAAAATGAATCAAATTAAAACAATGATTTAGAAAAAGAAAAGGAATTAGAAGAAAAAACTGCGACAAGATCTAAAAAAAAAAAAACTAAAAAAATCTAAAAAATTAAATTTAAAAGGATTCAAAAGAGAAAGAAAATCTCAACAGTGATGATCACTGTATTTATTTTGTTCATCATTCTATTAGCTCTTATAGTACAATTGTTCCAAATATATTTAAAAGATAAATGAATAAGCTCAAATCTGGTGATAAAAAGATGCTAAATAATAAAATTAAAAATTAAAAGCAACAATAAATTGTAAAATAGAAAGAGCAAGACTTTAACATATTAAATAATAATATTTTAACTATAAAATAGGTTTACAAGAAGAATAATAATAATAACTAATATATAAAACAACAATTAGAATATATCATTAGAATAGATGGTAGCAGAATTTATAAATTGAACAAATCATTATGTAGTTTAAGAAAAAATTCTTATTTGTGATAAGAATATTCTAATATAGATAACTTAAGTTTTCAAAGGAATAAACATTACTATTATTTGTATGTTAAAATTAAAAGAGAATCAGTATATAAATATTTAAGAAAATCAGTATATAACTATTTTTTATTCATAATCTATTAATTTTAAAAATAAAAAAATTTATAATATTAAAATAAAATTATTTATTAAATACTATATTATAGTACAACCTATATGGAAAATAAAATATATATATATTATAAAGATATCTTTAAATAGTTACAAATTGGAATCCAAAAAGATTTATGTCCAAAGATATATTTTCAAAAAGACCTATAAAACCAAAACAATAAGATATTCAATTTACAAATAATGAGATTGACAATAAATAATAAAAGGAAATCAATAAATAATGTTATAATGATGAAAACGAAATCGCAAATGAAGAAAATTCCATATTTGATTAGGATATAAACCAAAAAGAAAATAGAGGAAAAATGAAAAATGAAATATATAATTTAAAAAGCAATATAAAAAAACTAAAAAAATAATATAGATTTAATTACTTTGAAGTTTATTATATGATAATACACTTCACCAAAGCATTGTTTTCAAAATTTTTAATGAATCATTAAAAAAAATCAATAAAAAAAATCTATAGAAATAAATAAAAAGAAAGTTTTTAAGAAAAAAAAGTTTAAATAAAAATAAAAGATAGGAATTTATGGATCTAAGAATAGAATTGAAAAATAAATTTTGACAAGCAAAAATAAATGAATGTTGTAAAACGAGATTTGTAATGAGGATGTCAACAAAAACAGAAAAGTATAGACTTCAAAGAAATTTTTAATCTAATGAAAATTCATTAAAAATTTTTTTGTCATTGCAGTACAAAGTAACTTTCATATTAAAATTTTATCGTGAAAACAATTTTCTATGTAAAGAACTTAAAGAAGAAATTATAAAAATTTTAGATTACGACAAAAAAAAGATATATTTTTTAAAAAAATACTATAGTCTAAGAAATTCCAAAAAAATTAAAAAAAAAATAAATATTACTTTCTATATTTCGAAATGATATTTAATTATTAATTATGATAATAAATTCTAAATTCTATCTATCTAAATTCTACATTGAATATTTGGAATTAGAAAGAAAATATCAAATGGTTTATTCATTTCTCAAAAAAATGCTGAAATGATTCAATATGGCAAATTATAAACATATTATTTAGTTATTATTGAACATTATAATTTTAGACTAAAATCTAAGGAAGAATATTAGATAAGTGAAAGGTATGTATATTTCCTAAATCTATCTAACAAATCCTTCTTTTATTAATATTTTTATATAAAATTAATTTTTTTTTTGACAATTTGGTTTAGTTATATTTATTTATTATATTTATTATATATTATTATTATTATTATTATTATTTATTATGATAAATATTATAATTCGATTTATAATAAATATTAAAAAATGTTATACATATATGGATTAATCTAACCTTACCTAACTTAACTTAATCTATTGTATTTTATTAAATATATGATTATATCAAATATATAATTATTATTTTAAAAATAATATGAAACATTTTGAAAAATATAGAATTTCTTCTTCATCTACATGAAATAAAAAAAAATTCATAAAAGTCTACTTAAAAAAATAAATTTTGCAATTACATCGATATATCTGTGAAAAAAAACAATATAATAATATAATAACGTGTATTAAACAATATAAAATTTTTTTATATTATTTTTCTTATTTTTACTTAAAATAAAATTATAATGTCCTATCTTGCATAGATAAAAACTACTAACTTTCTTATAGAATCACATATAAATCATTTCTTAAAGAATAGAAACTACAAACTAAAAAAAAAATCTCATTTATCTCTCGAACATCAAGATGAAACTAGATATTTTTATTCTTTTAAATTTGATATAAAAAAACAATTGATCAGCAGAATTGGTTCGAAGAGGCATACTAGGTTCATACGATGCTCTATACATTAAAATTTCTTTCTCTTTAAAACGGCTTAAAAGACTATTGAAAGAGAAAGTATAATATAACTATAAATTTATTGACAGTGTTTCACCGACATGAAATTATGGGAACAGTTTATTAAAGTGTTTTGCCAGAAAAACGACCAGCATCGAGAAATTTATACGACGCGGCATATTACTGTTGAAAAACATCACAGGAAACTGTAATGATTTGTATTGAATTGCGCTCCGTTAGCAATAATAGTGCCAATAACTGCTTCTGGGAATAAAGCAATTTGTTCTATATCGGCGTAATATGTTTGTATAAAGACACGTTAAATAGTCTTTATTATAGATATTAACTATACAAAAATTTATTTCTTTATCTTTTTTTAATTATCATACTACATATAACTCAAATTAAATATCATATTACATATAACTTATATGATTTCTTTCACATATAAAACAGAATATAAAATTTTTTATCTCGAATATTATGAATATATATTTTTTCTTTAATGGAAAATAGAACATTGATAACATTAGATTGTAGGTATATAGATTTTTTGAAAAAAAATGGCTTTCATAAATTTCTATTATAAAATTTTTAATAATGAATAAAGAGTCTTTAAACATTTAATTATGAAGAAGAGAAAAAATGAAGATGATTCCTTCTTTAAAATTCATAATGTTTTTTTAAGTACTAAAATATTAAATCTATTATAATATATTATAATATTAAATTTTTAAATATATTATTATTCGCCAATCATTAATGAGAATGAATCAATATTTATTCAATTTTTAAGCATTATAAGATTTTCAATCAAATTTATTTCTTTATCTTTTTTAATTTGTATCATATAATATAAATGTAACAATCTCCAATGTCCAAAAATATAAAAATATAATATAAAATATAAAATATAGAAATTGAAATATATTTAAAAATTTTTTTAAATTTATTTTTATACTAAATATGTTATATTTTTATTACATTTAAATTTCTTGAATTGTATATCCTATATTTTTTGAATTGTCAATACTATATCGATATACTAATTCGATATATCGATATAATCATATGCCTATATGTTATGCTAGTTTTACTTATAAATCTGAATAGATTTTATTTTCTAAAGAAGAATAAACACCGAATATATTTATATGAAATGTTTTATACTGAAAATATAAAATAAATATGATATTCGAATAATAGAACATTTACATGAAAATACATTCAAAAAATTATTAATTCAGATAACAGAAATTCCATAGTGTTCTATTCTACGCTATGTACTAATTTATTAATTTCTTTCCGGGATTTTTCATATCTATAACACCTAAAAAATATATTTCCGAAAAAGGTTTATCAAGTTAAATTAATATATATATGCATCATCTTCATAACGAAGCTCGTGGAAACGATGCTCACTTGCACACCAATTCGCTTTTCTTGAACCAATTTATGCTTCGACACGTAATTGGGGCCGAGATGCAGAATTCCGACCTTGAGCGATCTCGTGAACACTGAGATCTGAACAAGGAGCTATGGGATAAGATGTGGAGAAGGAGAGGAGAATACAAGATCGAGAAGAGACGAAATCGAGCGTGACCACAAGAGATATACTATAGATCGACGTGATAAAAAATTCGAGCGCGATGTGAAATTGAACGAATATCTACTTTTTGCTCGAGATCTGCTCGTTGCACGAAAATTGTCGGAAACTGTCTGTCAATGGCCACTTTTTCCGTCCGTCTTTTTTACGATCCATTATGCGATGATCTTCAATCATGTTTCAAAAATTGATTAACTTTGACATTAAATATTGTAAAAAGAATTTTTTGCTGAATTTATATTTTGATTTAATTAAATAATTTTTGAAATGATGATATCTATGTAAATAGATAATATTGAATCACGTTTCAAGTAATTAACTTTTAATTAATTACTAAAATTAAAGAATTTAGAAAAAAATGCAACTAGCTGAGAAAACAATTATGTTTTATAATTTATTTAATTATATAGAATAATATTGGTAAAATATTTTTATATATTGAAGCAATTGATATTTAAAATTTTTTCATATTTTTTGTTATTATGATTTGATAAATTAATAAAATAATAACAACAAAAATCAAAATTTACATATTTTTATTATATATTATTAAGTTTCGAATTTTAAACTAAAAAAGAAAGATAGATAATCAATAATTGTTTGATAATTAAATTCAGTTTGTTTTTAAATTTTTGATAATATTTTCTTTAGTTAAATTTTTAGATAAGATATATTTAAAATACAATAAATGAAATAATATATGAATCTATTATATTTAATTTATAAAATTTATCTATATGTATATACGATCTACAATCAAAACTAAATAATCTATTAAGAAGACCCGATCATCTTCATGATCAAAATAATTATGACAGAAAAAAATCATCTGAAACGAAATTTGCAAAAAAAAAATCAATGAAAATGTTCAAATATCAAAGTGAAGAGCATCTAATGTTTAAAAAGAGGTCGATGGGAAGAAGAAATATAGTGGAATCGAGCGGTGAATCGAGGTCGGGCGGGCGCCAGGTTTCTGATGTTTCGAAAGTCATCTCGTTCCGTTTTTGTTCCATAAAAGCATAAGCTATCTAAAGGTCGTTCTATGTTGATGAATCAAGGAAGATGATGAAAAAGAAGCTCAGGTGAAATGTATCATGGCGGGAACGAAAATCGGTTCAATATTGATCACTTATTGCCAATTTGTGTGGTCCCTGTTGTAGGTGTGACCGCAACGAATATCGTGAACAAGCAATTCCGAGCCTTTCTGGGAAGTAGGAAGCTTGCCTTGGTCGTTAAAGAAAATGCGAAACGTGATGACCGTTCGATATTTTCGCTGGTCTTTCTTTTTTATTTTTTCTTTTCGTAGATCACGTTATTTCATTGAAATTTGAAAACTTGATTGGTTTAAGAATTAAGATAAAAAAACTTATTCAACGATAGATAATTATACAGAAAAATTTTGATAATTCGAATTTCAAGAAAGAAATTAAAATCTTCATTTTATCAAAAAATTCAATAAAAATTCAATATCATAAAATTGACTTTCTTTATGCGAATTACTTTTATTTTAAACATGTGATGTGTCAAATTTATCTGCCAGAATGTATGTGAAGTAGAATTTTGCAATTATTTTGATTTGTCAAGGTAGATAAAAAATTAATAAGTTTAAACGAAGTTTATACAGGACATATTCACGGACATCTATCCGGATATGAAATTGTGAATTATATTCATTTTACATTTTAATTCGATATATAAAAAATTTAAATATTTGTAAATATTTATAAAAGTATCTTTAAATAATTATTTTAGTCTCTAGACGTAACTCATTTAACAAATTTGAATTTAATTCGTTTTTTATAAATATGTAAATATAATAATTATATATATATAATTATAAATATATCTTTTATCTTATAACAAATAACTAAAAATATGACTCATCAATGTTATATGGTCCAACATGTAAATATAGAGAAGATTTTCTGAAACATATGTGTGCATTTCAATCGATAGAAAACCTGAAACATATATAGTCAACTTTATATTTCAAGTTATAAACTCGTTTTTATAAAATTGATTTTGAACATCGTATATCGTAGATATATATTCTTTTTCTTCTTTTCTTTTCTAAAGTATTCAACTTTTTTATCGTGGATTTTGTTACTAAATTCATAGTATTTTATTTCATTTTGTAATATTTAACGATTTATTAAAATGTTGAATTTTTTCTTTTCAAATCTTGATCATTATAAATTTAGATTGATTCTCTTGTTATATATACGTGCATGCAGAATATTTCTTATATAAAAAATTTGTTCGTGAATAATATTTTTTTAATTATTAATTCCTAATAAAGATATAAAAGAAATATTGAATTTATTGAAATATTAATTATTGATTACTCTTTATTAATTTTTCATCTCCTAAAAATAATTTATTTATAATTCAATTAATATTATAATATTGAAATGAAATTATGATGAAATTTTTGACAAATTCCAAGATATAACAATTTGATATAGATATAAGGAGAAATAACCCATCGAGTCAATTTTAAATATTAAAAAATAATAAACAGTAACTAATTTTTTCGTTATGTGATCTATCATATAATATGTTTTAAAAATACTTATAAATAAATCAAAAATAAAAATTTTATTCACAAACGTAAAAAGATTGTAAAAAAATTGTTTAAAGTATATTTTTCCAATGATTCAATATCTTGTGCGAAAAAATCCTCGAATCATGCATTCACAATCAATCGACACCTCGATGAAAGAATGTAACGAAAAATACGTGCTCTGAATAAACAATGTATATCTGAATGGCATACGAAATTTTATCATTCATTTTACCAGTCATCAGCCATTCCTGTCCCTTATAAATATCGTTTCTTGTCGCACTGTGAATCTTTAATTTTTAAAGTTGTTCGTTTAAATCACGATCCACTGGTATGCGCTATTATACATTCAACAAAATCTTGAGAGACGAGAATTAAGAATATTTGCAACGGTATATAACGTGTTATAATGCGTAAGATACCTTCTTCATTGTTTTTATACGAATACCGTTTAAGACATGGATGAGAATGTATTTATAATATGCGAAAATTCGCAACTCTCTTTGTTGAACAAAAATTTATAGAGTAATTAATTAGATTTAGTCAATAATTGAAATAAGAATTAAAATTAAAATTAAAATTAAAATTAAAATTATATTGCAAGATATATAAATTTATTATTAATTGTAAGTTTATTCGGATAAAAAAATAAGAGAAATAGAGAAATATTACTAAAAATGAAGAGAAAAAATTATAAATTAATCCTTTTAATTATAGCAATACTTAATAATAAATATTTAACTATTTTAGAAATACACACACATAAAAGAATATATGAAATTTACAAACAGTATTTATCCACATAATTGGTTTTTTAAGAAAATATATCATGTATAACTATAAATCTTGATTTATTAGAAAATTTGAAAAAAAAATAATATAAATAGTTTTAAGGAAATTTAAAAAATTATTTCATTCTATTTCCATTTAATATACATTTTAATTGCTTAAAAATAATCATCTAATAAATAGAACGATATTTTTGTATATCAATTTTTGTATTTGTTTTATATTGTCCAGATATATATATATTATATATTATATATATAAATATATTAATATCTTATATATATTACAAACACATTAAAATATTTATAAATTCTTAATTTATATTTATTATTTTTTATTAGTTTTTTGATCGAAGAAATAATATAGAAAGAGATAGTATATAAAATAAGAAATAATAT
>NW_006263317.1:21753-27415 GCF_000469605.1 Apis dorsata | reverse complement strand
GAATAATCGAATCTTACTATAAAAAGAAAAATGAAGAATTTTCAATAATAAGAAATTGTAATTTTTTTAAAATTACAATTTTTTTTAAATTGATTTTTTAAAGAAATAATTTGCAAATTCTTATTAAAAATAATATAATTATATTAAAATAATAATATAAGAAATGACTATTATTAAAAAAAATTAAAACTGATTAAACAATTTGATTAAACAATTGATTAATGATAATCATTATTTATAATCATCAATGTAATTTAAATTTGATGAACGAAAATTTTTTTTTACAAAAAAAATTTATTATAAAAATATGAATAATTCATCAAAATGAATTTCAACTATTTTATGGAAAGTAGGAATATCATATTTTTTTTAATTTTTTAAAAATGCGATCTTTAATCGAAAAATAAAAATTCGTTTATAATTTTTTATATTAAAAAAATAATTTTTCAATATAATTTACAATTTTAAAATATATTTAAGACAGTAAAAATATATTTAAGATCATTTCTTCTCAATTAAAATTGTTTAAAATATTGTTTAAAATACCATTATTTTAAAAGAAATTCAATTCGATAAATAGTTTTCAAGATAAAAATTCAAACGTATGATCTTTTTCATGAAAATTAGGAAAATTATAAAATTCAAAATCTATAATTTTTAAATAATTATGAAACTAGCAAAATATTATAAATTAATTTTAAATTATATATATTATAAATATTATAAATATTTATATTATAAATTATATTATAAATTAATTTTATATGTAAACTACTATATGAACTATTATATTTCAATTTAAATGAAATCCAAAATATCGATTTGGTGTGGAATAATCTAATAATTAATTAAATCAATGTGACGGCATTATTATCGAACATTAACAATATTTTTGAAATCATATACGAAATAAAGCATCAAGAAAGCTAGCAATAGAGAGAAAGGTTTATAGATTTTATAAGTAAATAATTGATTGTTCTTCTTAATGAGAAAGACATCGTATAAAATAAAAACTATTGTATTTATTTATTTAATGTGCCAGGAATTTAAAGAAAATAATTAATTTTATAATTAAAAAGTATGAATGAAAATTGAATTCAATGCTCAGATTATAAAGAAGAGATTTATGAGAAACTTTGACATTTCTGAATGTTCAAACAATTATATTTGTCATTGTTATAAGGTATTTTGTAAGCTTTAAGTAAGCTGTAAGTTTCCGTGATATACTATTGCGAATATATATGTATATGCATAATTTTTACTATATATAATATTAGATATCAGTTGATATTCATATTTATATTGAAAATCACACATCAAAGTATAAATCAATTTTTACCGAAGATTATATTAATAATATTGATTATTTCATTCTTTAATTTTTTGTATTATTGATTTGTAATTAAGACAAAAAAAAATTTATTTATATATTATCTTTTTATATTTATGTAAGAAAATCTTAATTTCTGTTATTTAAAAAAAGTTCTTCTAATAACAGAACTTAAGATTTTTTTTAAATAAACATGAAAAGATTTTTAATCGAATCGTTGATAAAAATTTCCACCAATTAATGAATTTCTTTTAAAGTGTATGCATGATATCTACTTTCTATAAGATGTTAAAAAAAAATCCAAGAGTTTAAAGATTTATAATATTCATTAAGAACAGTAAAAAATCAACATAGAATATCTAGATTTAAAATAGATCTTGTCTTATATAAAATAGATAAAATATAAGATAATCAATTCTTTCGGAAAAAAATTGATTTTTGTCATTAACAAACATTCGCAATATAAAAAATATAAACAAAGATATTGATTATTAGTTCAAAATTATCAATTCAATTATTACTAATACTAATTAGTATTAAAAGAAATCACTTTATAACCAGAAATTTTCAATGTACATTTAGCATTGTTATTCTCTATTTCATGTTTCTATTCTCAATTCATGTTTGCTTATTATTCGAATATAAAAATAGTAGATATGCATTTTGTATAAAATAATTGATCTTGTCAATAGTTTATTCGTGTCTATAAAATAATTTCTGTTAATATTAGTAATATTAGTAATAATTATTAAACTAATAATTGAGTTAATATTCTCTTGAATCTTCTTTCTCTATTTATATTATATATATATTCCGAAAAAATTCACTTATTCGATATTGAATATTCGTGAATGATAAAAGTCAGTTTTATATCGAAAGTATTGATTACAAAATATATGTTGATTGCTATTATAAGCTCTTAAAAATTTTTCACATCTTGTATATGAGAAAAGTATAAAAATGATATAAAAAGAAATATTTCTATGCTATTAATGGAAATGATTCTTAAAACTCGAAAGTACGTTAGTGTTATCGATCACTGTTGAAGAAAACAAACATTGCAAAAACAGTTATACATATATGTATAACTTGTATGTGTATGCAGTCGATCATATATATATTATTGTTCTTGATTATTAGTATCGAATTGATCTTTACAATTTGAAATTGCAATGAAAAATTTATATATGTATTTATATACATAAATTTATATACAAATAATGTTCTCATTACATCTCACAAAAGGAATGGATAATTTTTAAATTTAAGTAAATAAGTTATTTAAATAAAGCTTTAAATGTTTTTGATAGATTTTGTCATTTTTTTTTAAATGTTTAATTTTTTTTAAATAATTATAATTGAAAAGCTTTCAATAATTCTTATAAAAAATTTAACTTTAATTTTAAAGATACATAAAATTCAAATTAGGATTACTAACTATTTTGGTATTAATCTTAATTAATCTAAGCTAATTTTAACTATCAAAAATCAAGAATTTAGAATTTTTTATTACTTTATAAAAATATATATACTTTAAAAAACATATTTAGAATATGTGATATAATTCTTATCCTTCTAATAATCTTAAACCAAAACCAAAAGATACAATCAACATCTCAATAACTCAATATTCTTTCATGCATTCAATGATACAATCAATATCAATCAAAATGATAATATTTCGATAACTGCAACTTATTATGTTTATTATTTAATCCAATTTCTTCAATTGATCAAATTCATCATCACTCAACCTCATTTTCAACTTATTAGATTATGATTAATGCAAAATGATATATCAATTATTCGATAATCAATAAGTATTAATAATACAATCGAGGCAAGCGAAAAGCAGAGAAATTTATTAAATTTTATTTTAATTATTTTAATTATAATATAATTTTATTTTAATTATTAAATTTTATTTATAAATCGACATAAAAAAATGTGAAATACTATGTCCATCGTTGCAAAAAACTAAAAAAAATCGATCATTGTGAAAGAGTGTCTCTAATGTCTTTCAATCTCTTTCGTTTTATATTCGACTATCGATTAACACTTTTCATCAATCTTTCTCATATGGAAATGGTTCAGGGTAACGGATAAAAAAGAAAAAAAACAAACAAGTTTGTCGATGGAATTAAAATAAAAGGTATAATAAAAAAATCTGCTCGTTCTCCTTGAAGAGTGCCGTGAAACGAATTGACATTCAAACGAAATAGCGACTTTCCCGATTTGAAAGTAGACACCTGTATGCTGGAATCTTTCGCTCGCATATAAACATGCCTCTGTGGCGAAAATAAATCTCAATTCGATTTGCCACAAATTTACGACGATATTGTCACCAAACAGTGAGAAACGATGCAAATCGAGAGATTAATATCATCATATCCTGAATCATGTTTAAAATTTTCTGTTATATTTGCACTTACGAAATTTTAAAAAGTTAAAGTTAAAATTAAAAAATTGTGTCAAACAATATCTTCGAATAAAAAAAAGTTGAGTTATATCAAAGAAACAACGTTACATCTTATTTATTTGTATATAATTTTAAATAAAAAAATGTTTTTATTTTAATCTACGTGCCGATATAATTACAAATGCAAAATAGAATTTTTTTTTTATTTGTATAAAAAACTGCAATTTTTGAATCATGTAATTAAATAATCTTCTCTATTTATTTCTCATTTATATCTCAAATTTTGTTATTATGTTATTTATGGTTAGTGTGTAGTGATTAATTTTAGCAAACATTTACTTCTAACTGATATCACAAGTATAACAAAACATTATAATAACAATTAGAAATATGCATTCACTAAAACTATCTACTAAAAAATTATAAGTGATATAATAGTAGAAGATTTTATAAATTATAATAAGAAGATATTATAAATTAATACACAATTAATACAATTTCTTGAAAAAATTGCTAAAATATTTCTAATATAACGGTATATTCGATTTTATTATTAAATGTCTATACTGAATATTTCTCTAAAATATCAAAAATGCGAAAAAATGTTTAAGATGTAAATTATATAATATGAAGGATATGTAACGATGATAATTGTTAAATTTTTAAATAACTTTGGGAAACATACACATCATATATACAGTTATATATGATTATATTTAAATTTTTTAATTCTATATTTTTTATAGTTATTTATATTTATATTATATAGGATGATCCAAATATATGGACATATCCAATGACTAGAGATTTTTAAAGTAATTTTAAGAAATTTTTTTCTTTGCAAAAGCTTTCATTACAGCTTTATTAATGAAAAATACTAACCAATTACGGAGCGAATAATCTAATCGAGCTGTAACAGTAGCGTTGGTTACGTATCATCGAAAAAACGAACAAATTCAAGCAACATATATTGAAAAAAATATATTGAATATAACAAATATTTTTTTACTAATAAAAAATTATATCAAATTATATAATTATAGAGAATGAACAATAAATTAATATAACATTCAGCACATGCTCTATGATTTTGTCAATGTTTTTTGTTAATAACTCATTAACAAATCTATTAACATATATATATGTGCTATAACAAAACGAAAGTTTTTGCAAAAAAAAATGTTGTTTGAAATTACTTTAGGAATATCTAATTAATATCTCTAATAATCTCTAATAATTAATAAGTGTTTTCACATTTTTGGGATACTTTGTATATATACAAAGTATATCGTTTAAAATCATTTCTTTTTAGAGTTATCATAACGTATAATAGTAGACTCCAAACAATTTTTTCACAGAATATAATAGGTAAAATTAATACCAGTGACAATGCTTGAAATATATGTATAAATATAAATCAATTATTTACGAATTTCTTTACAATATTTTGATTAAATTAATGTTTATTGAAATTATATTAATTTTATCTATTAAATAATCCAATCCATAAATTTTTTGATTAATATTAATACATATTTCATATAACAAATATGTCTGATAGTTATTTCATATTTAATATTATTTTTCTATAGGAAAAATTTGCAAGTTTCAAGTTCTAAGCATTTATTATTTTCATACAAGTATTAAATGGAATCTTGAGTAATAAATTGCATATTGTTTAATGCAGTGATTATGTTGTCTTATTTTTGTAATGAAATGGAACAATTCAATATCATACGTGATATTGAATAATATTTCTGTTCTAATATATTAAATGATATTAATGGAAGAATGATATGAAGAATGAAAGAAATATAAAAAAGCAACACTGAAAATTATATATATATATATATATAAATTATAGAAAGAATATATGTATATTATATACTACATAATACATATATATTTATAAC
>NW_006263317.1:15221-21500 GCF_000469605.1 Apis dorsata | reverse complement strand
TATTTATAGATATTTTATATTAGATATTATATATTTTATATTTTATATTTATTAAAAATTTTTCAAAGGATTCATTTATTAGATAATTGCTTCATCTTGTTAATAAATATTTCTTTTCAATTCCTATCAATTCACATTGATGGCTTTATATATTTATATGTATATCACACATGTTCTTATCAAGTAATGCAAACTACTATTTACATACAAACTACATTTACATACATATATATATTATATATATAATATATATAATAAAAAAAATTCATTCTATTTTATTTTTTTTTCTTTTTATTTTATTTCATTTTTTTTTTTTATCAAATCGGAAAAAATATAATAATACATCAAAGCATTTACATCAT
Source organism: Apis dorsata (assembly GCF_000469605.1). Lineage (NCBI taxonomy): Eukaryota > Metazoa > Arthropoda > Insecta > Hymenoptera > Apidae > Apis > Apis dorsata. Next base: position 21,138 of record NW_006263317.1, on the reverse strand, counting down.
ATCTCTACTTTCACAAGTTCAATTATAATCCATCTAAATGGCAAATTTTATTTGATCCAATAAAGATGTTTTGCAATTAACATCAACTATTTTTATCCAATATTGCTTCTCTCAGTCCGCTGATGTATTATGATAGCGCCAGGAGACTGCGAAAGATGCTGAAGAAAAAAATGATGAATTCTATTCATGATAGAATATCTAACCAACGAATATGGGATTTATTGAAGACAAGTTGATTATTCGATTTTCGACGCTTTTAAATTTTTATGTAAGATTTGAAAAGTCTACTAATAAATTTTAATATTAATGCTTTTTCAATAGATAAGTTTTAAAAAAAGATATGTCTCTAATTAATACATATTAGTAATTTTTATTTTATTATTTAAAAGAATATTTTATTTATGTAGCTATTTTTTAATGAAAATCTCTTATAAATTTAAAGTAATATTGATAATAATTGAGTAATTAATTTGTTAATTCAATTCTTTATTTTTTGTATTAAATAATATTTTCATTAGACAAAATGACAGATCTCTTCCTCTATCTTAAGTTAAATCTTTGATTTATTTTGTTAACTGGATAAATATTTTTTTAATATACAATAAATAAAAAAAATATTTCAGAATAGTGATACAAAATAAAATTAAATTCATTCATTTTTTATTGTAGTGAATAATGTGGTGATTTTCATATTTGTAATTTATGAAATTTTGATAGTTTTTTAAATTCGAACAATCAATATTACAAATAAATATTTATATTATAAAAATTACTATTTTCCTGCGATATTAATATTATAAATCTTATAACATACTTAATAAAAAATTGTCAAAAAATTTGTATAAATTTTTTGATAATAAATTGTGCTGTGATAATTACATTTGCACGTTAAAATTATAAACATCATCAATTCGATGATATTTCCATCGTAATTCAGCATCGTGTTAGATCAACTTTACAACCTGACGGCAAAGTTCTGAAAATACGATGCATAGTTTTACTTTGGCTTCCTTCCTTTCTCCATCCTCTTCCTTGCATCCTCTTTTCGTTGTTTTAGAGTGGGGAAGAATTAACAAGTTACTATCCTATCAGAGACTGGCACGCGTAATTACGTTCGTTATATCGCGTTACGTACGTTTACTCTAGCTGCTAAGGAGCAGAGAAAGAGCGTCGACATATCGTTAAGCTAGCCGGCGATTCTGTCGAACGTCAGAAAAAGAGCCGCGAAAAAAGGAAATACGAGTGAGCTGGGCAGAAAAGCGGCGTTAGTATGCTATAGCAAGGAACGAACTGGAACATCCGCCGCCGCTGCTGTCTTCCCTCCATATCGCCGCGTTCTTCAGGAATTTTTACGACTTGGACTCGACGGTCGTTCGAGCTAGGATAGCAGCTTGGGTTCCTCTCCCAGCCAACATGAGGGCCACTTGTACGCCTTTACTACTTTTACGTTTAAGCGGCTATTAGCGGCGATTCTCGCGACGGCAGTCTTCTCTCAGTCTACACTGCAGCCCACCTTGCAAAGATTATTATCTTCCCTCCCGGGAATATCTATCTCTGGCACCTCTTTGTTACAAACGCGCGCGCCAGTTACGAGTATGTATACACTTTTAATTCTCTTCCTGGTCCTTTACTTCTTTCACTGGAAGGATCTAGTAGTTAGAAGCTAACTACTAACTGTAGTTATTTCATTGTATAAATAAAATTTTATCGTAAATACGATAAAGATTTTATTTCATATATTGATAATTATTTCATTCACTTTTTAACAATTTATTCAGAAAATAATAAATTATTATATTTATTAAATAGATTATTTATTGTAGTATATAGGTGGAGATTATAAATTAAATCATCTACTATTAAATCAAATACTACTACTACTAATTATAGAATTTATTGCAATTTATTATTTATTATTTACATTATTTATTGTAACTGAACTTGGAATTTATTTTTCATGTTTTTAATGTTTTGTAACGAATAATAAGAAAACGTGTATAAATTTATAAATAAATAGATAATATAATAATATTATCTCTAAAAAATAAAAAGTTAAATAAAATTAATGAATTATATTATATACTTGCATCAATTATATAATATATTTATGTATATCAATTTGTTAATAATAATTGTACAAATGAAACAAGTTTTGCATATCATTTTATTATTTGCGAAAAATTAGAAATAATTTTTTATTAACAGAAACATATACAAAATATATCATTTCAACAAAATTATTTATAAATTTAATTATCAATTGATAAATTAATTTTTTTATTATATATATATTTATACTATATTTATATTTATACTATATCAGTTTAATGCCAAAAAATTAATAAAATCGAAAAGACAAAGTTGAAAGTATCAATATTATATTTTAATTTTTAATTTCTTCAATAATTTTTCACTAATTTTTAAAAATTCTATAATTTTTCTAAATTTATCAATGTTCGAATGATATTTAAAAGAAGATATCGTAATATCTAACGATACAAATTTCTTAAAATAGATCTAAAATAACGATATATCATTCAAAATCCTGTCCCTGTTCTGCGTTCTGGAAACCAATCGAGCCACATCACCATGGCGGATCATATAAGGTCAAATCTGCTGTTGATATTCTCTGTTGATCACCCACGCCCGTGCCTACACCCATTGTTCGGTGTAAGAAGGTCGTTTTCGACGGGAACAGGTTCGCGTTGCTCCATGGAATTCGCTATTTCCTGGAAACTACAATCGCTTCATGATGCGACGATTTTCAGAGATCGCGATCCTCACGCCATTGTAGAACTATTCTTTTACCGAGATGGAAGATTAAGCTCGCTATGTTCAATAATCAGTCATCTGTGTAGAAACGAGTTTGTAGAAAACTGCTTCACATTTATCCTGGCAACTCTGCTTATAAATCAACTAATTTTTATTGACAATTTTGATGAACTTTTTTGGTTAAAGCTTAATCAATTAGATTATACATATATTATAATATTTCTAGATCATGGGAAAAAACATTGATATTTTTTATGTGAATATATAGGCTTTGTGTTATGTTTTTCGAACAGATCTGAATAAATGAGAATTATTTAAACTAATCATTTTGAATCAACCAAATTAATTTGTAATCTGATATCTTTTTCCTAAAATATGGAATTAAAAACTACTAATAACTACAATTCTATTTAGATTTCTTTTGATTCTTACAAATTTAAATATAATATAATAAATATATTATAATACACATCTAATTAATTAATAATACATATATTAAAAAATTGAATAACAAGTTAATGTAAATTACATATTAATTAACGTTTCTCTTAATTAATATGCAATTTAAATTTTATTTTAAATAAAAATTAGAAAATTATTTATAAATTTATTTGACAACTCTTTTTTTATTGTATATTATAATCTAAAAATTAAAAAATAATTATTTTTATAAATCAAATCAATAATTACACTTTTACACAGTCTCGGTATATTTCCTAATATAAAACAACGTTATATACATAAAATATATATAATATATATATAATAATAATATAAAACAACGTTTTATATTGGTGTATTGTTAATCAAAAGTATTTTTTATACCATTCAATTTGTATAAAATAAAAATGGTAGAAAGTTCACCATTAAAAATGAATGATATATTTTTATTTAAACTTATGAACAAGGTCATTTTTATTTTTGCCATGATGAAACAATAGCGTTCTTTTTTCAGTTAGTGAAATTGATGGCATGCGTCAAGTAAAATTGATTGGTATGTATTAAGGAAAAATTAACAACTAAAGAACAATTAAACGCCTCTACTCAAGTAATCATATTGTACTACTTTAAATACGTTTCACAATGTGTAGATAATATAATCATTTTTTCAATTTTCAGTTTGAAAATATGTTAGTAGATATATTTTTTATATCATATAAATTCTATAAAATTTAAAAATAATTTAATAACTTCATTATTGTCAAAAAATTTTTGAAACATTCTAATAATTATATTATATTTTAATAATAAAAATCAAATATTTATATTTTAATATTTTAAGTTTTCGAATTAATGTATTATTTTTCTTGTAAATTGAATACAATCCAATTTTGATAAGATATTTTTTTTATTACATCTTGATATAAAATATTTTTAAAAAGTACACACTATTATTAATATATAAATTTTTATTTCTTTTATTTACATTATACATTTTGAATATTATGTATTTTTTAATTTTTTAATTTTTTAATTCATTATTTTTCCTTTAATAATTTTTTTTATATAAAAATCATCTATTATAAAATCATTATAAAAAGCTAATCTATATTTTTTCTTTAATATTGTTTTATGTTATAATTCATAATATTTAAAAATCATTCATTTTCACAATTTCATATTTTTTCTTATCGTTATTTAATATTCTAAATTAAAATTTTTCATTTCGAATTCATTTTATATGCTTAATTTGTGAATTGCTTTATGTGAGAATTACAGTCTATGACATTTCCTTGAGAGAATCGCAAATAACGAAAAGATGAGGCACAAAAGGAATGTGATACGGTCAACAGTATATTGCTGCTTTTTGTCCTAGCACTAAATCACTATGCTTCAAACGATTGACAATCGCAAAAACGTACCCCAAAGTTATTAGGTTTACTGATTGAAAAAATTTTTTCATTAAAAAAGGAGATTCTTTTATCGAAATTTCCGATTAGAAAAATTCTAATACATTAAATTTCTGAATTCTTTGAAAAAAATATATCATTTATTATTTTAAAACATATAATAATAAATAATTTAACATTATTTATAGATAAATAAAAGATATTTAAATATTTTAATTTTCTTGATAATATTTTTAATTTACATATTTTATTATTGTATTATATATATTATTATTATATTTTACCTCATGTTATTTAGTTAGTTATTTTTAAATATATTGCAAAATATACTATATACCAGTTTATAAAATCATTTTATAAAAGTTATATTAATTATGTGTCTCTAAATAATGTCAAAATTAAAAAGTTTTAATTTATAAAAATAAACAATTGTTTTATAATTGTAATTTATAAATATAAATATTCTGAATTATATATAATTTTAATATACGAAAATGTATTTCGATTATTTATTATTTAAAAAAGGGCAATTGAGTATAATCATATTATATTTCATATAATTCAAATAAACACAATATTCTAATTTCATCACAAAAATAATCGAACAAATGAAGCAAATTACACTAGATCTTGAATATAAATCGAATGAATCATCGAAAGCGAGTGCAGCATCGATGACGATCGATAGAATGTGAAGTCCTGATCACGATATAAGAGAAGGCGTTGAGGAAATGCGATTAAAGGGATCTGGATGGTTTAGATTTTCCTCGGTCCTCGGTTACCCTGAAACTAGTAGAACTCGTTCACTATTCATTAAACGATGCGACGAACTATTATAATGCAGCATTGTCGCGAAAGTCAACCCCATAAATTTTTGTCATTCATTTAGTAACTATGTGTAAACACGTTTACGAAAATATAATTGGATCATAAAAAAATAACTTAAATCTATGCAGAGCGAATTAAAAAAAGATCTTTTCTCTATTTTCTAATAAAATAGAGAAATTAATTGACAACAATAATTGACAATAATTTCGTGAATCCGGAGATTGAAGAAATTTTAAAGACTTTATTTTGAATAAAGTTATTTTGAATAATTGTAAGATAGAAATTGTTAAAGATGAAATTTTTTCAATTTGATTTGCTACAATATTCAATAGAAGAATATTAAAATTTAAAATCTTATAGCATATAAGGAAGCAGATCTATTTTTAATAGTTTTTAAATATTAAAATATATTAAATATTATTATATAAAATATATTAAATATTATTATATATTATAATATTTAATAT
>NW_006263317.1:0-14283 GCF_000469605.1 Apis dorsata | reverse complement strand
ATAAATGTTCTATAGTTGCAAAATATTGAAGATAAATACAAGGCTGTACTTAGATAGATTCTCGGTTGCATTTGTAAATAATCATTTAATATAATATATAAATTTTTCGATTCAATTTATAGTATATTTATATATTATATTTATATTCAATATATAGTATAAAAATTAGTATATTTATATAGTATATATATTATTATATATTTATATAGTATAAAAATATGTAGATATTTTTATATATTATGTAAGAAAATATATCTTATATGAGATATTAAAGAAATTAAAATGATGATTTTCATAATTTCATAATTTCTTATTATAGATAAAATAAATAGTTGAAGTTATTTAGATAAACTAAACTATGAAGTTAATTAAATGATATATAATTTCGATATGTAAAATAAACACTAAAAAAATACATTTAAATTACGACACTAAGTCGAAGTAAGTTACATAAATTATTCACAAAGATGTATCTGTTGTATATAGTATAATAAAAGTCGCGATAATCATATTACAAATAATATCATCATATTGCTTGTTTAAACATAAATACTTAACACTGCAGTAATTCGTTAATTACAATTATATCATCATGAAATGGTGATAGAGAAATGATTTATATCGATTAATTACTACTTCTTTCGTATTGAATACTTGTATTTTATATAAACTTCAACGTATTTATGTAATTATCAATATGAAATTTGAAGATTAAATAAAATATTTAATGAAATTCTTTTACAAATTTTACAAACTTTAAATATTTCTTTAAATTTCTTTAAATTTCTTTAAATTTTTTAAATTTTTCATTGAAGAATGATTTTAAATAAATATTATGAATATTAAAAAATTGAAAAGCAATATATATATATATATTTCAATACTAATTTTTATGAAAATTATGAAAAAACAGTAGATTGTGGATTAAGATCTTTTTATTATAAATATATTTGTAATTTTATGACAATATGAAAATAAATAGTTTTATATAATTAAAAAATTAATTTATTAGATTATTCATAATATTACAACTAAGAAAAGAATTCAATGAAATACAAATAAATATATAACTAGAATATAATAAAGTATAAATAAAATATAATAAAATAAAATAAAATATAAATAAAATCATAAATGTGGAATAATATATATGTATTGAAACAGGATAAATGCAATCATTTTACGTTTCTTTTTAGAAACAGATCTATTTCGTGTAATACATAAATATTTTTAAAACTATAAATTAAAACAGGTGAAAAGAAAATAATATGATTGAAAAAAATAATTTCATATCATTTTCTTATATATACATTCTTATATATACATTCTTATATATACAAATAACTATTTTCCTACAATTTTCTTCTTTAGTAAATTCTGTATTAAATACTTGAATTCGTTATCCGTAATATAACATTACTATCAATCCAAAGATCGCAGAATTTTAGATAAGAATAAGAATTTTCGATACATTATTAAAATAAATTCTATCATAGGATATACAAAATCGCTATGCTAATACGTTGGCCAATATGGCAGCAAGAAGAATCGTATTTGCTATTAGGAATGGCATATGGCAAAGGGCAGCATGTTGAATGAAAAGGAAGAACGTTACACCTGTATCCAAAAAAGATATATGCGGTATAAACATTAAATGCTTCTAATCCGATAAGAAATTGATTGATAAATCACCATTTTCTATTGGAGAATGCACCCACATATCCACTACGTCACGTGCAATCACTATGAACATTCACAAGCGGCAAAAAGAGAGAGTCAGTCTTTAATGTCAGATGTTACTTCGTCATTTCGCAGTATAAAGTTTCCTTCAGGGATATTAACATCTATCTGATTACAGTTAGCAAACAAAATTGCTCACATATGAAAAATTATCGATATATATATATATATATATATATATATATTTGATAATAATGGTGTAACGGAACAAAATATAAAAATAATTTTATTTATAAAAATATCTTGAGAAAAAAAATAACATTTAAAACTTGGTTTACGAAAAACACTTAATTTTTGAAAATTTATCAAATATAAAATTTAAAAAAGAGAAATAAAAGATATAAAATAAAATTTTGTTGTTTATTTTTTCTCAAAAAAATTGAAATTGAAGAATAATTAAGTACTAATAATAATAATAGTAATAATTTAATTAAATAAGTACTTGTGTATTCAACGAATTTTTAAATTTGAGTTTTTCGAAGATTGGATTTTTCGAAGAATGAAATGAAAATATTTTACTTTTTACTTATTTTTTATTTATTTTTCATATATAATAAATTCATTCATATAATCTAATCGCGAATTAATTCTTTTTACATTTGATAAAAATTTTTTTTTTTCGATTTACTTTTATATGTAGAATAATTACTCGCATACTTGTATCATCAGTTACCATTTTATATGTATATGTGATATTTTAATGTAAATGTATCCATAGAATGAAGCTGCCTTCTCTCGTTGCCATGCATTTCCTTTTAATCGACGCATTGAATGTTCTTGTACCACAAGAAAGAGGCTTTGACTAACTTTCTCTTTTAGTTTCAAATAAATGATATGAAAGAATTCTTTAGAATTAATAATATTGGTATAAAGTAAATTATTTACTATTTACAAAATCTATAAATAAATTTATCAATATGATTTGTTTTACTTAATCTGAAATATAAAATTCTTTTTAAAATATAAGTACTTTATATTTTGAATAAAAATTTAGTGTCATTAAATAATTAATTAATAATTTTCATTTAAATGGATTTGAGAATCGTTTGCTGATAAATTTTTCTAGTTTTTCAAATAAAATAATATTTAAGTTTGAGATATTAACAAAGATTTAGATATCATTTCATAAAATAAGATATTATGATGATGACAATTGAATGTTTGATATCAGATATTCATGATTAATTTCCATGTATGACATACAAAAAAATACAGAATTTTTTAAATTATTTTAATTATTTTTAAGTGCAGAATTTTTTAAATTCAAAATTTTTCAATATATCAAATAATAAAATACTGAAATATATTTTTATCGATTCTTATACTCAACGAGGACAAAGATAGAATTTCATATTGAGAATTAGAACCTAATACCAAGGTTTTTAATATCGACTTTCGCTTTCGATCGTAAATGAATTATTACGTAATAGAAAACAGTAACTCATAAGAATAAGAATGTAATATTTGCTCATATTGATCTTCGCTCATATTTTGAATCAAATGTAATTTATATAAAATAATAAATAATAAATAATAAATAAAAATAAGTAATTAAAAATTTCATACGAAGTTTTAATTATTAAAAGCTTATAAACAAGCAATAAATATTAAGAATCTCATGCAAGGTTTTCAAGTTATCGTTAACTTTCGCTTTCGAATAATTTATCACTCGATAAAATGAAGAGAAAGTAAAATTCTTTATAAATCATTGATAGAAACTCCACTTAAGAATAAAACATATAACATAAATGAAAATAAAAAAAATCTTGAGCTTACCTTGTTTTCCAGATGTATTCTTGATCAACAGCCAAATGCTGATGATCTTTCCACTTTTTCACTATAAGCCACAAATAACAGTGGTCACTTCCTGTTTACTTATATCAAATACTATTTCAAAAATACACTACGTCCACGTGGTCGTTTTGGTGTCGACCCTTTCTCAAAATATCCGCTCCGTTCAAATAATCTCCAAATGATAAATGTTAACGTATATAAAAGATACTTGTACGATTATGAATCAAGATCAAAACACCATTCTGATATCGAGCACACGTCACGTGAAACGCCTCCGCATGAAGCATCGATCTCATAAACAGTTCAGTCTCGCAAAGATTTCGAAACACTACAGGTGATCCTTCTTACGAAAGAAGGTCCATTGGAGAGGATCGAAAGAAGTGGGGAGAAGAAGAATGAGAAAGAGAGAAAGAGAGAAAGAGAGAAAGAGAGAGAGAAAGAGAGAGAGAGAGAGAGAGAGAGAGAGAGAGAGAGAAATATCAAGAAATAGATTTCGATGGGGGTTGACCGACAAATATGTCCTTGATAAGCTAATCTCCACAGAAAAAGAGATCCTCTTCAATATGAATTTCGTGAAATCGTCCCTGAAATCGTCGTTTTGACGATATCCAAGATAACAGGGTCGTTGCCGCGAATCTTTCTAGAATGATGATCGTCAGAGGGGGATCTCGCGATGGCTCGAGTCTATGGTCTCGGGAGAACTGACAGTGGCCTCCGCTTACCGGAGTAAGGTACACCCTACTACCTTACCACTACAACTGCTAGTTACTGGTGTTACCACTACTAGTCAGAATCATGGTATAACTACTACTACTACTACTAATGCTACCACTATCGACTCGAATCACTCTCTCCTTTCTGTTCTCTGTGTTCGTCTCGTCGTCCAGTCGTTCTACGATGCCAATCTGATGGGTTTCTTTTCTCCTCGTCCAACCTCGCGTTCTCCTTTGCACTCTCCTAAATCCCCTGCCAATCCAACTTCATTTTCTTTGCCACGGCGGTTCTTGTTGTATCAGAATACCACGAGACGGCGAACGTCCTTATATGCGAAAGGCGCACCCACATGGACTCTCTGGCCTCGTTGCACTCATGTTTATGATTCTGTTACGGGTCTCCAGTTGCGTGGACCAAAGCGCGCGCGCGCGCGCGTGCGCGCGCACGCGTGCCGCCTCTCGATCAGAGATACCATGTGAATCACGAACATATCAATATTATGTTGCGTCTGATGCGACGTTTTCTGATGCCAAAAAATTTGGTAGTGGGCGTCATTATGTCGCGTCACAGGCAATTTCGAGATCTGTTCTGCCCAATTATGGAAAAATATTTATAGAAGAATCTATTCGTGCCAAATCTTATTTTATCGATAGTTTAACGATTTCGTTCCATTAACATTCTAATATAATATTTTATGTAAATATTTTCTGGCATTATTATTTATTATATTATTTATTATAAGTTTTCCATGAATTTTTTTAGCAAGATATTATACTTTTTTTTTACTAAATAAAATTTAGTATCGAGATAATAATATAAAATATTAGCACTTATTATTATTTAAAAATCTAAAATCTAAAATATCTAAATCTAAAATATCTAATCCAAAAAAATTTATTTTATTTGTTTAGTTTCTCTTATAATTAGATTATGTTTGTTTTTGAATTTAATCTTAAAAAATCATAAATTATTAAGATTTAACGTATCATACTTTTTTATAATTATTTGATAAATTTTTATAAATATATTTTTATATTTTTTATATTTTTACTTTTTAATAATTATATTGATTAGATTTTTAACAATGAGGGTTTTTTCATTTTGATGTATAATGTATAATGTGTTTTTTCTTCTATTATTTGATTCATAATATTTTAGAGATTATTTTAATTTAAATTTTATTCAATAGATGGATCAAATTTATGTTAAGAACTTACAGTTTTCTGTATTATGAAGACATGAAATAAAGTTATATATAAAGTATATATATACATATTGAAATTTAATTTTTAAATATATATTAAAATAATGAAATAAAAAGAAACAAAGATATATAATACAATTAGAAGTCTAAATTTAAAATTTTTTAATTTTTTTAATTAAAATTTTTAATTAGATTATATTTTCTAAGATTTTATTTTCAAAAAAACAAGATACTATTATTATATTGATTTAATTCATTTACAAACAAACATAATAGAAATTTCTGTATAAATAAAAAAAAGAAAATTACTTAATTTTTTTAACTAAAAGAATGAATATACAACAAATATGAAATAGAAAGCACATCCAATTGAAAGCAAAAAGCAAAAAAGATATTAACACTCCTAATAGTCGAAAGAATATGAGGGTGTGACAGGCAAGCAGTAATCAAGCGGTATCTTGAACATCTATTATTCCTTCGTTTTTCCGAAGTAACCGGTTAAGACATTTAACGGAACATTACTTTATCGTTGTCCTCATGGCGAATTGTGTATTAAAGAATAGTGGATTCTGTTCTCTAACAACCTATTCGAGAAAAGTAATGAGAGATATTATGTTTCCATTATTTCGCAAAAACTAACAAATGATTCAACATTGCATGAAATTCTTATAATTACGATTATTAAGATGACCTCTGTCAAAAAAACAATTTTATAATTATTATTATTAAAAAAATATAGAGTTTTTCCAACGTATCTTTTTAAGATATATAGTTACATAATTGTTAGTTAACACGAGTTTGGTTTACACGAGACAAACGTTTGCGGTTCGATAATTTTTATGTAATTCTTATTTTAATTATATAAATATTAAGTTTCATTTTTAGAGTATGTTTATAAGGAAAGATCTTTAAACTGCAAATTCAAAAAATTTTGAAAACTTTAAGAATATATATACAGTTCACATATATAAATACACGTTACGCAATTTTTTTTTGTTTCTTCTATAAAAGAGCATAAAGGAAAAGAAATAAAGAAAAAATTTTTAGATAGAAGTTTCTTTTAATAAGAATTATTATTTGATAAAAAATTTATTAATTGTTTAAAATTATAATTATAAAAAATTAGAAAAAAATTAGAAAAAAATTATAAACAAAATTTCTAATTTTTTTAATTTATTTTTTCATGTGAAATCTTAATTAATAATTTTAATAAAATAGATATTTAATTATTGAAAATTTATTAATAATAAAAAATATTTTCTTTGCAATCTATTACAGATATTAATAATAAATATATATTCATTTTATAATAAATATAAAAATGATTGACATATATCTTGCAAATATTATTTATGTTTATATTTATTTATTTATTTCACATTCGAAATTATGAATAATAATAATAATAATAGAAACAAAAATTAATGCAAAAGAAATAAAATTACATGATATAATAAAAGATATGATTATTCCTCGCAAAAAGATATTTCATTTTCAATGAAAACTATTACATTAAAATTTTTGATTTTTTGTTTAAATTATATTTTATAGAATTTGTTGATGATATATATTCATCATAAGAAGAATTTTTAAAACAAAAAAAAAATATATGTCAAAAAGATTATTTATGATTTTAAATTATAAAATAAATGTTCAAAGAATGTAAGCTAGAGTGTAGCTATTTCAAAGAGTGGTAAAAAAAAAAGCGATTTTCTTTAGAATTTGATAAATATAAATTTCAAAAAATTTGATCTTTACAATAATTATAAATAAAATATATATGTTATAATTATTAAGAAGATTTTTATTTATTTGTTTTATATGCATTATTATCTTATTTAAATTAGGAAGTTAAATGGAAAATATGTTGAATAGAAAAGAAACATGAACAAATTTCCAAATATTTATAAATTTATGATTGATACTCATTATTTATTTAGATTTTCGAAGATGAATAATAGAAGCAAATGAAGAAATAAGCTTGGAAAATTTTAAGACATCTCCATATTGGATTTTTAAAAAAATTTATAAAATAATAACCAGAAAAATATAACAAATAAATTTATTTCATATACTATGCATTTAAATAAAATGACTTCTAATTTTTTTAATAACATAAAACTTCATATTAAAAATTTATTGAAAAAAGAATTACATTCAATGTTGATGAAAGTGAATTTAATCTAGAATTACAAAAATCTAGAATTTTTTTAATTCCACAAGAAACAAAAAATATCATTACTACACATAGCTATACCATATTTTCTATAACTCAATTTCTGCAAAACTTTTTTCCGCAATAATCTTTTATTTCAATTATAAAATAATTATACATATAGTGTTATCCACATCTGGAAAATTAACTAAAAATCTGTTTAATAATATAATTAATAAACATCTTTCAAATATGAAATCTCGAAGTATTATTAGCCTCATGAAGTGATCCATACATATAAAATAATACATATAATCAATATATTGAAATATTCATAATCATAAAGAAAAGAACAAAAAAACAAAAATGACTTAATATATATGGTATATATATAAATAGTAGTAGTTCCATAGATCCTATAGATATTCTGGAATTGATTGATTTTGTACAGAGAATGCTGAATAAGATGATTTTCTAATAACTAACTCAAAGGATTAATGCAGATTGGAAAAATAAAAACGAGTCAAATTCACTGAACAATAGTTTATAACAGTATATAGAAAATATTATTAATAACGTAGTTATTTTAATTGTGTTAACTTTGCAGAGCGGGTTTTTCTATATTGAATGTTTTCTAAAGCGTATTTAGATGATTCTATAAAAATCTACTAATTTCAACTACGTTCTAATGACTATATTCAATTAGAATAAAACTATTACGATTGTAACTTGGGTCTTCTTTCCGCTCTTCAAATTTGCAAAAAGTCAAAAATGAGATCCGAAGGGATGAAGGGATCACTTCTCTTTAATGAATTTAGAAATACGATATATTTTGAAAAGGGAATATGGAGCCATTGGTGAACGACCTGGCAACGGGTTTCGAATCAAACCTGAAATTATCGAAAATAATCATTACAACACACGATCCTTTAGGCAATAATCTTATAGTGATATATACATAATCTATAAATTAAGAAATTTTCCAATTTTTAAATATTTGAAAACAAATTTCTAAAATTCTAAGAGCCCTATCTTTCAGTTATATCGTATCTATCACTAACAGTAGATATATCGACAAATTAAATAATTTTGTAAATCCAATAGATTTTATTTTTTTACAATAAGATTTTATCTGCCTTATGACTTCATATATAATAAACACGATACAATATGCATGCTAATAATAATAAATAGTAATAAATAAATAATAATAAATAATAGTAATAAATAGTAATAAATTTTTATATTTTAAAAATTATTTTAAATTTTAATTTTTTTTCATAATTATTAATTTCATGATTATGAAAGAAATATACCGTATACCGTCCATATACCGTATTCGTATATCTGTATATTTTCAAAATTATCTATTTAATTATAATCAAATTGCTTATACTTCTATCTGATTTCATTCATTTCACAAAAAAATTCGATAATTACATTAAAATAAAAAATTCTAGTAAAGATAAGCTACATCAAACAGACTTTTTTCGTTTCTTTCATTTCCATCTGTTTCGATATATAATATAAATTATTTAATCATTATAAATAATAAAAGAAAATTGTTCATCATGCAATATATATGCAATATTATATAATGAGATCCAGAAATTCTTCTAGATATAACAAAAGCAATATAACAAAAGATATTACAAATATGAAATTATATTTCTATAAAAAAAATATTAGTTCTTTTATATTGTTTCATAATCATTCAAACTATTGATTAAATTTTATGTAAAAAAATAAATTAAAAAAATAATAAATAAATTTTATATTTATAAATTTTTTATTTATAATTTTTTTTAATTACATAAACAATAAACTTTATCGATAGTCCTGATTAAAAGATTTTATCTGAAATTTTTTCATCTGAAAATTTTTTCACTTAGAATTCACATATCATTTGTAACACAATTATAACATTATAACATAAAATAGATAAATAACCGAATTTTCATGGATCAATTTTGCTTTCTGAGTAAATTTAGAAGTAATAAAAAAATTACATAACATGTATTTATCTATCTACATATATATGCACTATATATTCCCAAATTTTTTGTATTCGCGAGTTGAAGATTTTCTTTTTAGATTTGTTATTTTTGTTACGATTTTTATAAATCTCGACTCATATCTTTTTAAAATATGATGCATTTCGAATGTTTAAAGTTATAAGTGTAAGAATATTCAATAATTTGTATAATCTGACTTTAAAAATTAAAAAATAATACTAACAATATCATATATTTTAAATATAACTATATACTTAAAAAATTATTATTTCATTTATATTTTATTTATTGATTTATTACGATTTTTGTTTAATTATTGAATAATATGTAATAAATTAATAAATTAATAATTTCAATTAGATCGAAATTAAAAAATGTTTTTCTAAAAATGAAATCATAAAAATATTTAAAAAATATCATGAATCAAAAACAATTAACTTTTAATTGAAAAAAATATGATTTTAGAAATTTCAAATTTTAATTCAAACCTTAAGTTTTTGAAAATTTTGTTAAACAAACAAAGAATAATGAATATATCAATATTTTACTAATCAAAATTGAACACCAACTGAATTAACCATAAAATCCATCCTAATAATATAACAATCATTGTGGAAAGAAATCAAGTAAACATAGATAAATATTTCCTAATAGAATGTCTATCAGGAATGAATAACCCTAATCTCTGATAGTAAATATAAATTTAATTAGATTTTATAAATGAACTTCTCTAACGTATATTTGCCATTTTGTTTCCTGAGTAATACATATACCCGAAATTAGAAAAGGACACATTGGTAAATAGTGATGTTAGAAAGATTGCTGGAGAATGATCATACTTTTTGCCCGTTGTGGAATCGGCATGTTGTAGATATTATTTGCGAACTTCCTCTTTTCATTTTTTCTCTTTTTCTATAGACACCATAGAAAAGAAAAAAAAAATATTGGATTGGCTTAACGTCATATATTAGAAAACTATGCTTCTTCGTTTATCCATTGCACACAAAGATATATCCTTTTACACAAGAGTGAATTGAAGATGAATCAGAAATCCACGATCGAAAGACGACATAAAATGATACATAACAGCACTCGAACAGAAACAAAAGAAAAAATATAGCATAAAGTAAGTTTTATTGCTATATCAAGATGAGCATAATAGTTTTGTATTGGAAATTTCTAATTATAGTGATATGAATTAAAATATATTCTGATGGAAATAAATAAATACGAACATAGGAATGGAAAATATGAAGTAAATTAAAATAATTTGAATAATTTTTTTTCTACTTTTTTCCTTCCTAGTTTAGTGCAAAAAATCTTTTTTTAATCGAATATAAATTTATTAAGACTAAAAAATTATTTTTTATTTTTCTTAAAAGAATATGAATAAATATTTAAATTATAAACACAATTATTAAAATTAAGTATTCATAAAAAGATTTCATAAATTTTTCATTTTTCATTCAATATTATTTATTCTATAATAATTTTCATTATAATTATCTTTTTGTATATATAATTATCTTTTTGTATATATATAAATTTCTTGACTATATATTTCTAAAAATTTCCAAATTTTTATCAGTATAATCGCATATATAAATCCGAAAAAAATTATTGAATTGTTTCAAAAAATATCATATTACAATCATCAAGATTTTAAAAATATATAATCTGATATATATATATTTATCATTAGTATTAGAACATTCATTTTTTCTTCTAATTTTCTAATATATTAATGTATATATTTTCTCTTTAAATATGCTTTTCAAAATTTAAATTATTACAAACTATTGTTTACAATTATATGTTAAAAATAAATTGACAACTCTTTTTTTTTTTTTTTAATTCTAGAATTGAATTTTTAAATAGCATTAAAAAAGTAATCCTGCATATTTTATATTTATATCAGTTCATTTGAAAAACATGAAATAAAGGAAATTCCAGATAAAATTCTAATATTAATATATTCTAAAGTGCATGAAATTTTATAAATGATAAAATACTATTGACATATTAAATAAGTATTGATACTTAATGATATATGATGATATCATTTTTAACATTATAATATATTTTAATTAATATATTTTAATATGGAAAATGAAATCATAGAAATTTAAAAGTTAGAAAGAAAATAGAAATCTATATAATAAAAAAACAAAAAGAACTATTGAAATAATTATATTATTATTATTTTGTTTTCATTATTATAAATAATATAGTTTCAATTTATGATCGATATATAATATAATTATTATTTCATTTAATAATTTTTAAACTTCAATTTTTATATATAAAAATTTTATTAATCTTATCTTTAAATCTTTATTATCAACTATATTGTATATTATATTGAATACAGCCTATATAAACTTTAAAAATCATACATACAATATTATTAATAGTCTAGCATCACTAATGCAAAACGTACTTAACATATTTAAATTTTTTATGTATCATTCATTTTCCAATATTCAAAAGATAATGCCAATCATTATTATAATTCAATGATCATCCATTGGAATTAACGAATAATAGAAAAAGTATTGCGATAATCATAGAAACTCTATGAAAGATTGAGACTATGGTAAAGACGATACTCTTTGGTGGACAAAAAGTTACCACAGCCTACGATTACACAGCTTTTGAAGTTAATTTTGGAAGACGCTATCACTGTGTCAGTTTAGTTTAGTTTCTCATAGTATCGATGAATAACGTGCAATCATGGATAATGTGATGGCTTCATAATATATTCAAAATATACTATATTCAAAATATACTATACAACGTTAAAAAAAAATTATTAAAAACTTTGCTACAAACAGTAAAAGCTACGATCATATTTGAAATTACCAACATATTCTAAAAAGTTCTTTCGATAAAAAGATTATAATTATAATGAAAAGTAGATTATTTTATATATATTTATTTTATATTTATATTTATTTTATAATATTTATATATATTTTAAATATTTTTATTATTATATTAAATTATTATTTTTAAATATTTTTGATGAGCATTTTTGAATCTTTGAATTAGAATATTGAAGATTAAATTGAAATGTTAATTATTAAATAATTGTTGGTTATAATATTGAATATTTGATTTAAAATTGAATTAGAATATTAATTAATTATTAAATATATTGCTAATTAAAAATATTGCTAATTAAAATGTTGAATATTGTAAATTTGTATCTAAATATTTATATTACGCATAATAATTATATATTAAAGTAGCTAAACTGAAAAATAAAATATTAGTTAATATCTTTTTAACATTCTATAATTATAATATAATATTCATAAATTTTATTCAAATATATTATAATTATTTTATTTTATTTAAATTCTTTGATAATGGAAATTTTTTATACTATAAGTATATACCATATTACTATTACATAATATATATGAATTCTTGAAATAATTATATATTTCAAAATAATACGTAAATATAAATAATTCTAATTATGTCAGATGAATTTACAAAATTTCAATGTAATATTCCATTAACAAAATTTATAAACAAAATTTTTCGGTCATATATCTATATCATATACGATCTATTTGTTACTCTCACTAAAAGCAAAATATAACATCAAAATTTATTTATTCATCTTAGTAATTTTAACTTTATATAAAATATATAACATATATATATATAAAATAAATAACAATATAACACATATATAATATAATAAAAAAAGAAATTTTCATAGGCTTGAAGCTATTCGTAGCGGTAGGTCTCGTAGTATTGTAAACTAAATAAATAATTCTCAGCATCTGGTCTCATCGCATCTGCGTACATGTCGCACAAGAGATTAATAAATCGTATCCTTCTCTTTTCCCTCGCCTCGCCGACACATGCTACCTGCGCAAAAATCTATGTAAGCCCATTTGCCGTAGGACCACGTAAATCACCGTCATTGTCTTGTTGCTTTATTGCTTTACTGCCTCTCGGATCTCTCTGTTGACCGATTGGACTCCCTTCTTCACATTTCCAGTCGGTTTCTTGTTCTTCTGCTACCATCGCTGCCTATCTTCTTCTATGTTTATTTACATACTGAGAAAACGAAACGTTGATTCTATACATATTCACTTTATATTAATGTTTATGATGTTAAAGCTCTTATAGTAATTAAAAGTAATGGTCATCTTCAATTTCAATGATTTTTAAATATATTTTTAAAATCAACAATTTTCTCATACATAATTATCGCTCGACCATACTTTTATAGATATTTGTAAAAAAAGATCGCTATTAACGTTTCTTATTAAATTTTTAAAAATTCATGTATATATGTATATATTCGTCACAATTTGTATGGCTACTGTTTATCTATTATTTCTATCAATAGTAGCGCAACATTTAAAATATATAATACAAATTGAATTGATTAAAAAATAAATTCTTATTTATTTAATGAATAGTTTGAAATAAGGACATAAAATTTAGAAGGAAAAAGTAAACATAAAAAATTTTAATTTCAGATATTTATTAATTTTCGAAATATAAAAAAACTATTGATACATTTTATTCTATTTATATGTATATTATAGACACATTAAATACAATCTACACAGATTTTACTTTGTTTTTACAACGATTTTACAATCGTTTTCATTTAATTGTTGTACTATTTAGTT
>NW_006263316.1:787076-790878 GCF_000469605.1 Apis dorsata | reverse complement strand
AGACAGGTATTCAGAAAATATGGTTTTTGGAATTATCATCGGTTCAAAAGTAAGTATATTTCATATAATTTTTACGAAACATTTGTCTAATCTTATTCTTTTCAGTGGATATGTGATGAAAGGATATTCGTTTTTCATTTATCTCTCGTTGTTTGATTGAGATTTTTCTATAAATAGGCTCTCCAAACGAGTTTAGATCGGTACTTGTAGAAGTACATTATTTTTAGACTTATGTTACAAGAATTTAGAACATTAGAATAGATTTTGATGAAATTATTCTTAGTTGGTATTTCTTGATAATCATATTAGCTAAATTGCAAATAGGATATTTTTAAATTTAATTAGATGAATTTAATTGGATGAATTTTTAAGAATATGAGATAACATGGTATTGAAATGTTGCTTCGAGTAGAATATATTTGTGATTGCATGTATACTACTGCTATAATATAATATATATATGTTATATAATAATATATATATATTATTATTATATTATAACATGATAATAGTAATGTTGTTGTGTGGGAATAGTAGTGTTGATGTGAAAAGTAGTGTTGCTTTTTTGTATTCATGTTTGTAAGTATTAATATTTTATACTTTCATGACAATGAATGTATAAAATGTTAATAGGTATGATATGTGTGATGTGTCTGTCTCTTGTATAGAATTATGTAGATTATGGGAGAATTTAATTTTTAGCTTTAGATTTATGTTAATTACGTAGGCTTTTCTTTAGGATTTTTATTGTTTGTTTTGCAAAACGATCAATTATTGAATGTTTTGCAAATCTAATGTTATAAACAAAATTCATGAGTATTGGATATTTATATATTTATTCATATATTTAGTAGATAGATCAATAATAATATTTATATCTAGGTATCTCGTAATAGAATTGTATTTTATTGAAACGCAAGTTATAAATCTATTAGTTTCGTTTCGTATTTATTTCGTATTTTGTTTGCTTAACTTTTTACAAAATGGCCTCGTGAAGTCTTTTAACAATTGAATTTTGTTTCTTTGTTAATTAGTGTAAGAAAGTTTCTGTTTTTTGTAGTCAGTATTTCAGGATATAAAATACGATAGGTGACTAAATATATAAGTGTGATAAATTAATCATTTTATGAATTTAATATTGAACTATCATACCGACTTAGAAGTTTGATATTAATGCTAGCATTTTGTGCTTGATTCCGCCACATTCAGATTCTGTTTGTAAGGGTTTTGTCGGTAAAGGTTTTGTTGGTAATGGTTTTGTTGGTAATGGTTTTGTTGGTAAGGGTTTTGTTGGTAAGGGTTTTGTTGGTAAGGGTTTTTGTTGGTAAGGGTTTTGTTGGTAAGGATGCAAGTGACATGAAATGGTAATATGATCTTAGGAATTAGGGCCAGAAAAGTACATTGCATTATTGTTGTTCGACTTTTTTATCTTATCAGTGTTTAAATATGTTCTTCTATATCTTAAAATTATTTATTGATTTTGTAGGATTAGGAAAAACATAAAAAAAAAATTTACCATGATGATGTTCATACAAATTGTTTGGGCAAATTTATGGATTTCTTTACCCATGGAACCATATTCAGTAGATGTAGGCAATGTTCGTCAGATGTCACAATGAAACCAATGAAACTCGAGAAATGATTGATTCTGAGTCCCTTCATTTCAGTACTTTTTACTTTTTAAAATGAATACATAAATGACAAAACTTTTCAACTGCATCCGTTTAACTTCATAATAATTTAGAATTGCTACAACTATCATTAATCAATTGTTATTAGTTTTAGGATTTCAAAATTTCAGTATATATATAAATTTTATCTCCTTTTAATATTCTAGTAATTCGTAATTTCTTTAGAATAATATATATTTAGGTATTCGTCAATTTGTGTTTAAAAAGAATTTTCTTTCTAAATTACCTTTTTAAAAATTATACGGAAAGTATTTCACAGTTTCTCATTTACTGGAACTTTAAATAAATATTGAATTTATAATTATGTCAATTTCGTTAGAATCATCTTGTAGACATGAAAAACTTAATTGTTATTTAATAACAAAGAGTTTAAAAAAACATAAGCTTTTCACTGAAATAGTTGATTATCTCTGTGCAAAGAATAGAAAATGGCCAAATATATGAACAAAGTTTTGTCATTTAAATTATTGCATACAACGAGCATTTTTATTCACTTCGTTTTCTTTCGTTGCATATTTCATTTCATTTTTAACGCTCGTGAAGTTGTGAAGATCGACATCCGGAGGAACAGGCCGGCCTGTTACAATAACGATATTTGGGAAAGAATTATTATGGAAGTTGGCGGAGCACTTTCAAGTAACAAGGGGAAAAAAGGGCTTTTCTCCATAAGCTAGCTCGTACATCATCGCCGCGAATCCCTTTGGACGGTTATGGAACGAAAGTAGCTGTGATAACAAAGCCTGTTGGCCTTCACTCATAGAAGCCTCGTAAACAAACGATCCTTGGAACGTTAAAGCGCGCGATAGTAAATACGTGGCCATCTTTGAATCTCAATTAAACCCACCGCTTGTTCTCGCCGATTATTTCCTCAAGGAAATGAAGCGGATCATGGCTATTGACGTTCAACTATCGGCTTGTTTGTTTTCGCCATGTGAATCCACCGATGAGATGTTGAAACGTGTACGCGTTCCATGTGTATTAGCCACGTTGAATCGATTTTAGGCGGTATAATTGATAGAATTGGTTAAGTAAGGATAAATAATTGCGGCAGAGAAAGAAAATATAAGAAATTTAAATGTGAAAATTAAATAATTAGTAGGTAGTAGAAATAGAAAATAGTAGAAAATAGAAAATTTTCGAATTTTTTTTCGAAGAATTAACGAATAATAATGTTGTAACACTATTTTTATATCGTTTAATAATGTTATCGTTATTTAGATGGTTAGTAAATCGGTGTTATTTATAAGAATTTGAAATTTCTATTCTTAGTTGAACAGCTAATGAACGGAACTAGGTCATATTGGAAAATCGCGAGATTAATGAAAGTAGTGGTATTAATTTTCTCTTTGAATTTCGGATTAGTGATAGTAAAATATTCCGTGGATTTTTTATAATTCTTCGCGCGTTTCTAATCTAACTTCTATCCGAATTTGATATCCGAATTTTAAAAAATAATAATTGCAAACATTTCGAAGAATATTGTAACTAGTATTTTTCAACTACTTCATCGGAGAAATTATTCTCGCAACAATATCGTGTCCCATTTTTCAACAAGTTCCTCATTACTTGTAAATATAATATTTAACGCAGAGAGACGATTGTTCTCGATTCTTCGTGAATTTCTCGACTGATCTTAATACCGCATCTCTGAATTAATTTATTCTTCGAAACGATTATCCTCAAAGGGAAATGGCTAACCGAACGAAGCTAAAGAAAAGGATGGAAATAGAATAGAAGAGAATATAAAGAAGAGAGGTAATCTTGATTTTAATACCGCGCTCTTTTCAAAATAGGTGTCTCTTGAACCAACATGTTTCGCCAGGTTATCCTTTGATCGTATTATCGCAAAGCTGATATTCGAGAGAGAGAAAGAGAGAGTTCCGAAACCAGGTTCCGTATAGCTACAGGTACACGTGATTCGCAGAGGCCGATATAAAGCGCACCGACGAAAAGCCTTTTACGAATTGTTATTCTTACCTCGAACCCACATTTTGCCGAAGGCTCGCTAATTTAATTTTACACTGACGGTCTTTGCTATTTGTTTCTATGGTTATTCCGCTGCGTGATGCGCCCCAGGCTAAATTGATATTTAGACGATGTAATTAAAGTGG
>NW_006263316.1:780185-786458 GCF_000469605.1 Apis dorsata | reverse complement strand
AAATTTTTTTTTTTTTTTTTTTTTTTTTTCTTTTTTTTTTTTTATATTTTGATTAAAGTTAGTGCTTTTCAGATTAACTTTAGATTTATCGTTGAAAATAGTTGAAAAATTTAGAAAGTGACTAGGTAGCAGTAGCTTTTGAATGTCACGAATTTCAAGATGTTAAAGAATTGATTGTTGCACGAATTTCGTTTAAAAGAAATGATAAATTGTATCGAAGAGAGGTACATTCTAATTTTTATATCAGTAACATATAATATCGTGGTGTTTTCAAGTTATTTAGTTTTAATTTCAATTCCTCAAATAATATTTCTTTATATTTTTTAAATTCTTTCCAATTTCCAAATGAAATTGTTACATTTCTTCATTCGTATTTTTTAATTCCACACAGAGATTATATTATTTGAACACATCGATTTCGAAGTAGAGGCTATCTATAAACTTATTTTTTTCAGAAAAAAATTCATTCGTATATTTACCAATGCACACGAAACAAACAGATTAAATTCACAACTCTTCTCTATTACCCAAAGTTCTTAACAAAACGAAATACAGTGGTAAGTGTCGACAAGCAATTCACCCAGTCTACAGTTCGCCGTGCCCGGATTTACAATTCAATTTTAGCGATCGTGGATGAGCGCACGCGTTAGGGAGGGAGGAGGGGGAGACCTTACCTCGCGCGGAATTCGTAAAGTAAACGGATTATTCGGTCGACACGTTAAAATACATATTTGAATGTTTCGTCCGACCCTTGGCCGGAATAACATTGCATAGTATATCAGCCAATGGGTCGTGGCATATCCTTTTTTCGCCTCGTTTGCGGAAACATCGGGCCAGGTAGCGTGGAGAGAGGCCTTCGATCCCCTTTCCTTCGAAATCGCAACTCTTGTTCGGGACACCCCCAGGGATAAATTGTCCAACCCCATCTTCTGCCTTCCACCGCACCAACATATTGGCGAACGCGAGTCGGTTTAGGTGTTCGATCCCGAAATTTGCATTTCCTTTCTTCTTTGTTCCATCCAAGATGGTGATGTAATGTTCTTCCAAAGCGAATATCGAACGGAGGAACGAGAGGGGGAGACCATTGAATTTTCGAGGATCGCTTAAACAGGGCCGGCCTGAAACTGAAATTCGCGAGGCATTCTATGGTTGTAAGGATTCGTGATAAATTCTGTAAGATCCACGTGTGAATTGATATGAACACGAGCGAATCGAAGTTGAGAAGAAATTTGGGTACGATATCGTGATATCGATATTGGATCTTTATTAATTATTCGATGGTAGAAATTTGTCGGATCTCGCGTTGATCAAAAAGTTTTAATTGCGTTTAATTTTATTTCTTGAGAAAAGAAAAGAAAGATAAAAGAGGAGGAATATATTGATAGTGATAAAGGAAAGATGAAAGGGAGAAGAAATATAAAAGATATAATATTTTTTTCCTTAACTTTGATTATTTCGTTTATCTTTTTTTCAATACGAAATCAAACGAAGTTTCAAAAACTTGTAATTCAAAATTAAATATTCGATATTTTGCAATTTCCAGCGTAAAAGTTTTTAAATTCAAATTGCAAAGAAAAAGAGGAAATCATCACGTTTTTCACTACTGCAACTTGCACAATCGCAATTATCCGCGTTTAAATCATGGAATGATCGCATCGCGTTACCTTTATCCTCTTTCGACACGGGCAACTGAATATCGGGCAGCGATTGCGGGAGGTCTCGGCTTAACAGGTTTAGATCCGAGCTGCTTAAAAATATAACAGCCCAGTGACGGCATTAGCGGTCTAGTCGCGGGCCGATACGAACCGTGCGAAACGAAATTACTTCGCCTGTTAGGCCAACATGCTTATGGATAACAGGCTGTCAGCGTGCAAACCGTTCCACACCGAACATGGGGACACATTGTCACCGGACAGACGCGTGGCCGCGCGCAAACGGGTCACATAGCCGATTATCGACAGATTTTCGTGAAAACAGCTGCAAAGCTGACAAAGCTGACAATTGTATTAGATTAATTCTAATTTTCTAGAGTATTTGTAGTTGTCAAATGTAATCACAGTGATGATCCCGATGTAATTGGGATTTGTAAATGTTTGGATTTTTGTATCGGTTAAAATTGTATAGGGATCGTATAGAATTGACGCGAATAATTTTATTGTTTAATTTCTCATTTAGATTATAGATAATTAAATGATAGTTTAGAATCAGGTTTGAAGTTGAACGATTCGAATTAGTTACTAAATTTTAAAATATAGGTAATGATAGGATATCAGTTTTTTGTAGTTGAATTAAATTTTTAATTTTTCTAGATTTATTTACGTTATATTTGATTATAGTTTCTGAGCCAGCGCGTACATAATTTATTATTCTTTGATTTAATTTACTTGCAAATTTTTCAATTGGTTTCTTCAAAAAGGAAGAAGTGGTAATGGAAATAATTAGAGAGAACAATGATGCAATTGTATAGGATTATATTCTGGTAATTTATAATATCTTGATTCTATTATAATTGGACGTTCTAGTTTCCTTTTATATGAGCAAAGAGAGAATGTCAACATTTCAAAAGGATAAAATCAACTTCAAATAATTCATTAAATGAAAGAATTTAGGAATAAAAGATGCTTTTTCAATGTTCACAAAAGAGCAAGCAAAGGAGAAGGATTTTTAAATCTCTTTTCTTTTAAAGAGAACATAATGAAACAAACTGTGAACATAAAGCTTTGCCATTTATTCTTTGTATATCTGTTTCTCTTTTATGTTTCAATAATTTTTAGCTTAAATATAAACTATATATTTAAAATTATTTTTGTTTTGTATTTTCAGCATCGTGCATAGCATCGATTCCCCTATGTTCTTATTAACAGAGCAGTCATATTACGATATTTAAAGGATGAAACAGGTCTTTACTCGAACTTCATTTCTATAATTGCGTCTATAAAAATTCCAATTTGCATAAACACATTCGCTATCCTCTTCTTCTTCTCTCTTTCCTTCCTTCGATCGCAATGTCAAATTAATTTCATTCCCATTAAATCGAGACAATTAAATATCCAAATTGCAAAATAGAGACGGGATCTCATAATTGAAGAAAAACATCCCCATGGTTGAAACGCGTTTGACCACGAGCCTTGAAAGCCTGTGGTTCATCCATAAAAAGCCACGTATGCACGTGATGTTTTGCATCGCCTGCAAAACACGTCCGCACGTAAGTTGTTCAGAAGCAAACGTAGCAGAAACGAAGCGCGGATGGCGTTACGAATTCCTTTAAGGTAAAAGCATAAACGATGTGCTCGTAGACCGTCACGCACGCGTCCAATCCTTTACCTCGTGATGACGAATAAAGAGGGGCGAGCAAAGAGAAACGCGGGTGAAATATGAGGGCGAGAAAAGTAGAAGCTTCGAAAATCTGAAAGAGAGAAAGTTGCGTGGACAAAGGGGGAAAGATGGTAATAGAAAGGAGACGGGGTACGCTGTCTTAGATGGCAGATAGCGGTTTTATGGAAATTCTTCGCGGTCGAGAGCACGCCTAATGCTCTGAATAATATTCCGTGCAGGATGGCTCACGAGCCCCGTGGGCTGAAACAGGCAAACCTCCCCTCTCGCGAGTTGGCGCGATAATTGATGATCTTTTTATTCTGCTCGCACGATGCACCTTATTACACCTCCCTTTGGCCCTTTTCGGTCAGATCGCAACCACGGCTTTATTTCAACCCTGGATTATTTATCTTCCACCCATCCACTACCCCTCGATGCCTCCTTGAAACCACGCTTTTGCCCCATTATTCGCCGCAGACCCGGGTTTGTATATTACTGGTCCAGGCCAAGCAGCGCCCGCTTTTCACTTTGAGAAATCCGCGCGATTTCCATTTCACTATAAGCAGCTGCTGTTGAATATTTTCATACGTCGCTTAATAATTCTTTGCCCGTCCTCGTTTCTAGGCCTTGACGACATTATACTTATACAACGTGGACGAATCGCGTTTCGCCGTTACCGAAGAAAATTTCTGCTCGCCATATCTCGGAGGGTGCGTCTTTTCGATTCTATGGATATCGATTTTTATTTGAAAATAGAGCCGTGTAACTTTGGATACCAGATAAAAAAAAAATAATATAGGAGAAAGTGGAGTGAAAGTTTGAAATTTGGCGTTAAAATTGAAACGTATAAGAACATCCCGGCGAGAACTCGTTATTTTTCCTTAATTCTTCTCCCGTAATCGCCAACATCTCGCGCGAACATAAAGATGCTTAAACTTCTTAATCCCCGAGCTTAGCTTAGAAATATCAACCAGGATAAAATTAAACGTATTTTCCCGCGAACTCTCGATAGAACATCAAAGCTCGATTCCTTTGTCGGAAGCAAGCCGAATCGCGCGCGAAACGCAAAGTGTCGGCTCGATCTTTTGATTCTCCCTTTCCTCCGGTTCAACTGTCGTTGCTTGACTCGCGAAACAAACGTCTCGTACATCAAGAAGGATCTCCTTGCCCCGAGCACTCCTACCACAGAAATCCGTTTCCCTTTCGTATTTGCACGACTCTTGTACTCGCCACCCTTTCGACTCACCCTTTCAGGTCTCAGCGACTCTCTTCTCTTCCACCTTATTTTGCTCGTTGATCCTTATTGTTGCTCTTTTTCCATTCGATACATCCTCTGAATCTTATTTTCTCTTAGGGAGAAAAAACAGGTCCTCGAGAACAGAAAGAGGATATCGTTGTCAGACCTCTCGATAGAGATTTCTTTAATATGGTTAAACGTGCGATCTGACTTGAATATCGTAGATTTTGATAAGCAAGAATGTTCTAACTTGGAGGAACTAGTTCTTGGTGTATCTTGAGGATTAATCTTAATCTCGAAGTTGATAAAAGGCTTATATTTTATTATCTTGAGAGATAATTGTAGATGTGTGGGGATGTATAGAGATGGTGTTATGAAAAGATTGATTTTTCGATTATTCTTAGTAAGATTTGGTGATGAGAAGATTTTGTGAAAGTTGTTGATATGTTGATACAGAGAGAGTTGGATTGTCGATCTTATAACTTTAGATGGTTGAAATTTCTTCATTTTGAATATTTCAAAATTTCTTCTATTGACATCAATGTCAGAAGTGCTATTTTAATGAATATTTTAATTTCAGTTGGAAAGTTATAAAATTGTATATATTTGTAATTAATTAGATTAATTGTAAATTATTTTAGGCTCAATTAGTAGGTAATAGAGGTGGTTTGATTTTAATATTTGCTTATCGCGTTTATAAAACTCTGAGATTCTGTCCTGACTAAACATTTTAGAATTTCCTGTTGAAAGGAATTTGCCATACTTTTTTAAAGCGACTTTGTAACATGTATGTTCTTGTGGAAGTGAACTGTACCCGCATGGTGAAATTTAAATCCCGTATTTCTCACATGTCCACGTGTAGTACAGTAATCTTACTATATAAAGGAAATTGTGAAAGAATGACGTGCTTTGAGATTCTGTGGTTAAATTTAAAATTTCATTGTACTCCTATTTAAGGATCATTTCGTGTATTAACAACTCGATCTTTTCGTTCTTTCCTTCACAAATATTAATTATTTAACTCGATTAATCGAAATTTTATAAAGATAGAAATTAGAATTTCTCTCTCTAGTTTTGTTTCTAATTTTTTATATATTTCCCCCTTTTCCAAAATGTATTTAAATCACAACAGATTATTTAATAATAGTAATCAAATATACCCAAATCGATGATAATGAGATATATTATAGCACATTTCGAATTCCCTATTGCAATAAATATATTAGTAACAAATCCCCCGTCGGAAGAATAATTGAAATTTTATTACCTAACAAAATTAATTATTACCTTCACAATAACATCTCGTGTGCAACAATTACGCGAACTAAAGGGATTCGATGAAATAATCAATTTTAAACAAATCGCGGAACAAATTCCACGTCGATCATTCCATAAAAACTCGTTTCGAGACTATTTTTATTTCTCCTCATGCACATTGTTGACATCGACTCGTTCTCGAGCTTCGCGATATTACAAAAGATCAAAGCCGGTTATATGTTTAATTGTCGGGGCACGCGGACGATTGGGCCAATAAGCTCGTAAAGCTTAAGAGAGCGGGGCATATAATGAAGAGAATAGATTCGTTTACCATGCACTCTCTCTCCTTTGACTAAGAAAAGATGAATGATCCTTAATGTCGGGCCGGCAGACTGCTCTCTTATTTACCCCCCCCGGACGGAAATCAAGTGTGTTGGATGGTCGTAATTATTTTTTATCGATCA
>NW_006263316.1:765766-780016 GCF_000469605.1 Apis dorsata | reverse complement strand
GGGGAGGGGTGGTAGAGGCCGAGCAGCATCGAATGTTTCTCGGCGAGGAAAATGAAGGTGTATCGGCGGTTCCTGCTTGAAAATTTATGGACTAGCCGGCTGATGGGGAGACTCATGTTTTATGAATGATCGCAACTTGGATGCACCGGCATCATTGCGGATCAACGGAGAAAACTCGAGGACTCGGTGGTGGATGATTTCGTAACGTCCCTTCGCAAAGAGGCGACTGTTCAATCGGGCAGGGGTAATTTATATCGGGGGAAAACTGGCAGACCGACTCCAAATTATTCTCGATCATCCACCTCGTTGGGCGCGGTTGTTTTGTTTTTGTTTAAATATCGTCAATGCGAAACACGTTCCTCTATTGATACTTATTCCGTGGTTTTCTAAAGATGAATTGAACGAGCAAGAGAAAAATATTTTGGTCGAATTGGTTATTTGATTTGTCTCGGTTTTATTATTTTTATGATTCTTAATTTTTGTTGTTTGTTATAGACAATATTTAAATCGGTATCCGTTGAAGCAGGATTTTGTTCGTTGTCGATGATTCGTTGTCGAATGTTTTTTGAAAAAGTTTATTGAATGTCGTGTACATTTTGGATCATGTCATTTATCGTGGTTATTGATATTAATTTTTTAATATTCTGTATATTATGCAGGAAGAGACGTGTAAGGAATTATTTTCATATATTTATTTATATTTTTATTCAGTTTGGAAGTAGAAGTTGTAGGAATGAAAATGAAGTTTTTATCATGCTTTAAAAATATCTTATATGAATTGATATCTTTGTTTTCGTTCTTTTGAGCCTTGTTAATTAAACAAGAAAGAAAGAAGAATCTTTTTTGATGAGATAGTCGCAGTCTTTTTAATATCCAGCCTTTAATCTTTTTTCAACGTTTTCCTATAATGATCAGGGCGACGATGTTTTCAATTCATTGTCTTTCGAATCAATAATCTAGATGATGCTCGTTTCGTATATGGTTTTTAGGCTCGTATATGGTATTTAGGCTGAAATAATCACGAACTGATCGGATTATAAGATAATCACGAGACCGATGTTATGTGTTTAATATTGATGATAATATCGATATCGACGTTAATAATATATCAAAGATAATTTTAACGTTAAGAATAAATAAGTAAATATACGCTTTAACGATCGCGAAATCGGAATTTTTCTAATTATTCCTTTATCGGTCGTGTTGTTATTAATAATTTATTTTGTCGCTATATTAAACAGGATTATTAGGAATTTTAAAAAAAAGGTTTGACTATATGAAAGCGAGGGTTATTTGTTCGAAGAAGTGTGAAAATGTAATGAGATGGAAATTTCATCGCGTGAACGGACCACTTTATCTATTTTCTGGAATTCTGTTTTGCATATTTTTTACAATAGTTTTTTTTTTTATAATGATTAGTAACAAAAACGAAAAACGATATACATGACTATGCAACTATGCAACGTGTGCTTGCAATTAAATGAATATAACTAATATTTGTTTTAATTTTAATAAACGTCACAGACAATTATATCGACAAGAATAATTTATACAGCGCAATTCGGTTGTATCTCGCGTATAAAAATTGCGAATAAATAAAAAAGTTAAATAAATATTACATACTATTTATATTATAATTTATATTTTTCATGCTCGGATAATATGCATATTATAATCGTTTTCAATTAACCACATCGAAAATATCAACCAAATTACCTCCGCGAATTCATTTTGAAAAAGCATAATTCGAACAACACGAATTCATATTCCAACATTCGTAAAAATTTCACCTAAAAGAAAAATTTTTTCGCGAAAATCCTAAAAAAATGAAATTTCACTCTTCTCGATCAAATAACACTCCACTCGCTTTTAATCACACCTCTCTATCGAAATTCTGCAAATTCAATACTTACGTGCGTGCACACGCACAATACCCCTTCTTGTTTCTTCTTTCAACTAAACGCAATCGCGTCTCTTTCCCTCTCTCTCTCTTCCTCTCTCCCTTCGTTCTAATTATATTCCATTTCGCCGTGGGCAAGCCCGTCGTCAATTCGAATGAATATTTTTCGAGACAATCGTTCCATTAACGGAGCCGCGGCGCGGCGCCTAGTTGAATTCGAGTCGGCGCTATTTTGTCGAACTTACCCGCGCTTAGCGTCGCGCTCCGTTGCCATCGTCCCCGTGGACCGTGGTGGGCGGATTTAATAGGATTTGTCGAGAGGAACAGCGAAGCGGATATCTTTGGACATTTTTGTAGGTAACGTGGAACGTGGCTGGGAATGGAGGATACCGGCCCCATCAAACCAACCGGGACCAACGTTTCCTCTGCTCGTGACATTCTATTCGCTGTCTCGTGTGTATAGGTATTTTTCGTTCGTTTATGACAGCGAAACGAGGTAATGACGCTTTAAAATAATTGGGTATTTTTTTGGGAAAAGTCAGATAAGATATTCGATCAATCGTAACGAAATCGAGGAAGAATCGAATTGTTTAGATCGGTCACAATTTTAGATATCGAATATTTTAAAGTATATTACAAATTTCACTGTAACGTTGCTTCGAAGCACAATTCGATCATCAAACGATACATGTAAGCAAGATTTCTGGAATGCAAATCTGGTAGAAACATGAATACGATGGAATGGCTCTTTGTACTTTCATCATCTTCGCAATCGCGTTTTTAAGAAACCGTAGTAATACAAAGGTCAAGAAACTGGGCAGAATCGAGACGAGATCCTCGAGAAATGGAAACTCGAATCCAAGCAGCGTAACTCTACTCTTCTTCGCTTTGAAATTTATGTGGGGAGGGAGGATCCGATTCGCTTATAAAAGTTTTCTTTCGGCGGGAACACAGTGGATTTTCAAAATTGAATATGCATTTGGCATATTGTTAGTGCACGGTGGCGGGAATGGAAACGTAGACTGAGGGAAGATAGACTCGTTGGGGCGGAGGGGTGGAAAAAGAGTGGAAGAATCTCGAAACGAACCATGGAGAATTGAGATCTCCGAGAAAAATCTCGAGTGTCGAGAGAAAGAGAGAGGAAAAATGAGAAAAGATGGAGAAGGAGGATAACACCTAGCCTCACAGCCTAAGGAGAATATAAATTTTCATTAAAGGGGGGTAGTAAAAGTAGCACGACGTTTCTATCTTAAGAGAAAGATACTCATCCCGCTACTCGATTTCTCTTATTCATCTACAAATTTTTAGATGAGAAGTCTATTGCGTCGAAATTTATGAAAACTCTGTACCCGTGGGGTCGATATTTCTTCTCTGCATCCCCGTGAATCTTTAATATCGCGTTATTGTTGACCCCGAGTGAAATGCCGTAATAATTCGAGAGTACTTAACGAATTATTTTTAATACTTAATTGTCATATATTTGATGCGGAATATATTTTTTTAATTTAACATCGTAGCGAGGAAATTTCTATTCTTACTATTATCCCAAAGAAAAATTCAAAATTTCAAGCGATTTTTAAATCTTATTCGTCATATTTGAACATAGAAAAATACAATGTCGAGTGGATTGTTAAATTGTTAAATTTTATTCTATTAAGTAAATAATTACGTATATGTTATAACAGAATATATTTTTCCTCAAAATTTTATTGTTATTTTAATAATATTTATAATTGTTAATTTAATAAATATTATTTTGCTTTCAGATTTCTTCTTAATGAACAGATTTGTATCAATCTGTAATTGTGTTTTCCTAAGGATTTCTACCGTATATTTGATAACACACGTTTACTTTCATCTTCCCAAACCGCTTAAACAAACGTGTTTCAACCTAAACAATCTCGGCACTTTCCCTATTCTCCCCTTCTTACGAAAGCTTTTGGAACTTTACACAACTTATAGTTAAGACAGAAGAATCCTCAAGTGTTAAATCTCTCGTTACCATTGTAATGTACCCATCCTCCGGTAAGCTAATATTTTCGACAAGCGCAAAACTTTATTCAAAATACGATGTTCCGAGTTGTCAAGTCTTGATCATTTTTCCTTCGCTTGAAAATTTCCTTTACAACGAAGCGCTAATTTCTAAATAAAATCAAGAAATTGACTCTCGGTTTCTTTTCTCGTAGAAAAACTTTCACGGTTATTCGTGCAAAATTAAAATTTTTTCAACACGATTGAAGAAGTGGAGCTTAAATAGACGCATGATTGACAAATGAATTTAACTATTTATCTTTGAAAAAAATTGATATTTTATCTTACACTTCAATTCTTCTTGTTTTTCATTTCCGTCAACCAAGATCGCAATATATCACCGGGACGATATATCAAATTTCTTTCTAATAAGAGCGACGAGGCCCAGATATACAATACGCGCCGAGACATCGTGAAAGTGTCCAATATGGCGACACACTCGGGGAACGACACCTGAGAAACGAGGGTATCCCATCCAAGTTAAAGCGTCGCGTAATCCATGGGGTTTAGCCGTGAGAAAACTTAGATTCGAGTTATCCCCCCTTTCTTTTTCCACCGGGTCGACCACAAAAGGCCAAGGTAACGTTACCACCAGGATTTAACTCTCCTATATCGAGGCACGGCCATCATCCGACAACTTAACCGGGGCCGAGATCGGCTTCGCTGTCGGAGAACAGGTCCCTCCTTCGCACACTTCATCCTTTCCCCTCCACACCCTTCCACCATATCCTCCGCGAGGTCAGCTTATGAGAAATCCCTCCCGCCGCGCGCTAACATTACGGTTCAGTTCTCGCACGGACGAGCAACTCCCTAGAGCTGTCTATTAAATACCTAATATCAACTCGTCTCCTCTCAATCCTTCCTCCTCTCGTCTCGCGTACATCCCTCTTCCAACCATCCCTTTGTCTCTCGTTTTCGCTCTCTTTTCCTCCAGCCATCTTACCCCACCAACCACTTGCTATATCACCCGCACACAGATTCAAGAGAAGCCTCGGTCTCATCGACTCGAGAAACCCTCTTCGCCTCTTCCTTGTCCCTCGTAGCGCGGCATCGTTCTCGAAACCTAATCCAAAACGTGCCGAACGGCATCCGCATTATCATTCTTGTAGCAGACAACGGAAAGTTTGTTCAGTCTCGGTTCTCTTTCGACACCCGACAACAACCTTCGACGCCGACACCGTTGGCGCACACGGTCGGACGTGGGGAGGGAAGGGAGGACACGTCTCATCCGGCAGTAATGTTATACGAGTTTCGAGCACTTTGCACGCTAATCTCTGGCACGGGAGTTGGTCTCCCTCGCGAAATCTGCATACATGCGTATGTATCTGTGTGTAGCCGGCGATGACACCGACCGATTACGTTGCGTGCCAGATATGAACCAAAGGGAAACTGCTCTTTTTTTGTACGTATATACCTTGAAAAGAAAGTTGTATTGGACATTCGCGTTTCGCGTTTCTTCTTCTTTTTTGGAATGAGAAGTTTGAATTTTTTCATTGTTATTGAAATTTCATCGACACTTTTTTTTTTAAGTTTGACGCGAATCGGAAAAAGATATCGATAAATTAAATATTTCGTTCGAGAAGATTTTGGTGTGTGTCATTGTACATTGATTCTCAATTCACATGGTTGATGTAATTTAATATTTTGACGAACAAAAGTCGACCCATGAATTGATACACTTAAACGATGAGTCCTTTGACGTTATTCATCAATTTTCCATCGAATCGAGTTAAGAATAGATATTCCATCAAACATTCATTCGTTCAAATTTCCAGTATCTGTTCAAATATTAATCGCTAATCTAAATTCCCTATAGTTTCATCTATTTATTTAATCATTTTAATCTGCGAAAGCTTACGTTAATCTACGTTATTTGGCTATTACGAAAACGCGTATGATTAAAAGGTATTGTCGTAAATAATAATTCGAATTTGTTTCATTTAAATTTTAATTTATCTGAATTTCTTCTTCAGATTGTCGAATAAATATTTGGAGATTTTTTTTTGTATCTAATTAGTCTATGTCGCGATGAATTTAAAAATATTCAAGATCGGTTTTCCAAATTGGAACGTCTGGGAAAATATTGTCATTAAGGAATCATCCATCGTGGAAAGTTACGCCATTATAAATTGCTTTGACCTGCTCTTCTCTATCATCTCAGTATCTTCAAAGTTCAATTAAACTAGTTAAATTAACGGATAGAAATTAGAAAAAGTTGTAAAAAATAAAAATAGAAGGTAATTCCTAATGAATAATAAATTTCTCGTTTCTTTTATTTTGAGTAATAGGAAAAAATATTTTTTACGTATGTAAGGAGCAGTTTTTTACAAATAACGAGTGAAAATATTTCCATTCCTCGTTCAAAAAAGCGAACATACAGCAATATTTCCTTTACGTTTAATATTAAAATGTTTCCATTGAGCTTCTCGTCAAATGATAAAATTTGTTATTTGTATGTTTATTTGAATTTTTGTAAGCAGGAAATATATTTTAGATTACAAAACGGAATATCTTGTGCAAACAAGTCGTTAAAATTCAATATTCGTAGAAAAGAAAGAGCGTGTACAAATTTACCTCGTAAAATTAAAAAAAAATAGAAATATACAGCTGTTCCCAGATGTTTTTGTCTTTATTTATAGAACGTGACAAATATTGGCCAGAAATAAATAGAACATTCTCTATATGTTTTCTATGACATTACAACTGCAATTCGATTAAAAAAAAAAAGTTCTTCGCTTTATATCCCACCTGAAAACAATTTAAAGGAGCACAATTTTATCAAAATCGCAAATGTACGTGAACTTGGAAATATGATAACAACCAATCCTCAAAATGCGCGCGAATTTATTTTTTTCAATAAATAATTTCATCATTCCAAAAATTCTTTGGAATTATTTTTCGATAAAAATAATTAATCGCGTTATATATTCGTCGATAAAAATTCACGACAAGTATTTCGAAACAAATAACGGGGATCAAAACTATTACGCGGCGTGAAAATCGTGACTCGTTTGCAATCAATAAATTCGTAACACGGATTTTAAAAACAAATATAATGTCACGAGATGATGAAACGCATGAAATCATCGTCTCGTCATCTTTGGAATTTTATTCGAAAATATTCGAACGCGAAAGTATCGACGGGCTTGCGACACGATGGATGTTCCGAAATGAATTTTCATCCCCACTTCACACGGTTATTATACTCTGATACGCGCAATATGATTAGGAAAGTGTAGATTCGGTATTCTGGCCATTCGCGTAATACACGGGCTTACGTTTATCGAATCAAAGGATTAAGAATCAATATGGCATGCATTTACAGGGCCGTTATTCAGCCGCGGTTGGTATTATCACTTTTTGCTCGAATCGATTTGAAACCTGTTAGCATCTAATCATATTGTACAAAACCGCGTAGATTGTCCATCCCAGTGGTCACGTTGAAAAGTCAAAGCGTATAGATTTTACGCTCGTCCGAATTTATGACGCGAGCGTGTCGACTCTGCAAGTTTTAAAATTCAATTTGGAAGGTCGTAAGTATGAATTTATTTCAACGGTACGTTTGAACTTGATACTAAGATTTATAATACGTGAAATTATCGTGTTTGAGAATTTTTCGAATTGAGCATATTGCGTATTGAATGAGGTATAATATAATTTTAAAAACGAGATACATTTTTCGCTATTAAAAATGGTGTTTTGATAATTCAAAAATAATAGTTGGTTCATCATAATTATGTAATTATTATAAAATAACGATAAAATTTATTCTTTGAAACGTGTAACCATTTTTTTATAGCTTAAAAAAAAAATAAAAAAATATACAAAAATGTTATATTGGATTTTTAATTGTTTGATGGACATAAATTCGAGATTAATTTTGAACGTTGCTGAATTCATGACAAATAGATTGATCTTATAATTGAAAAGTATTAGTTTTTATTAAATATCACCATAAAAATTGTTATATCGCATTACCTGTATGAATATTTCACATTCTTTCCAATATTTTTTCCACCGAACTATCACGCGATTACCAATTTTCCATTTTTCAAATATCTACGTTATCGTTCCAAATAGAATACCATCAAGTTAAAATCAAAAATAGAGGATAAAGCTTCTAACTTTTTTGATATATTTTTTAACATCCATAAACTGTATTTGAAGAATGATTTAATTCAATTAATAACTATCATTCGACATAAGACAAATTGAATCATTCTTTTCCTATATTATTAAAAAGAACAGGAAAATAAAATCACGTGGAAAGTACTAAAATTTATCCACAATCGAATTGCCTATACCGACGAGCAACAATAACTTACAATAACGATACTTTAATTTACTTTTTCACTTACCAACCAACTCGGAGAGTTACATTTGCCCGTTAATATCCAGCCAAGGATCCCTGTGATCGGCAAACGTATTACGCCTCGTCTGCGCGTGTAATAGTCACGGATTATGGACATCAGGCTAAGGAATTGGGAATCAATATTGCGGGTATTTACGGAAGGACTCACCAAAGCAGTCTCGCCTCTTCCTCTGTTCCTGCCACTAATTGCTCGCCTCTACCGCTCGCGAATTGCTGCAGCTTTAATTAAATCGGTTTATTAAGTCTTCGAACGGATGCATCCGCATTGTGATTCCTTCGTTCCTCCCGACCATCTTCGGTCCTCTCCTTCCATTCTTTCTTTCCTCTCTTTCCGATTTTCTCCTGCCCTTTCCTTCCTTCCTTTCTTCCTTCCTTCCTTCCTCCACACGTTTCTCTTAGCCCGTGGCTTCTGCAGGATACGTATCGCGTTTATATCGCTGGGCGAGCACGTTCGACTTTACGATCCGTGTTAATACTTCGTGGATAACCGCGTCGGGGAAAAAGGCGGTTCAACTTCGCGGAAAGTTTTTCGAGCGGCGATGCGATGCTAAGCCCGGTTCGTTCTCATAAAGTAAAGATCGACGGTTGAATTAAACATTAGAGTGCACACGCGACACTTGGAATTATTTCCTGAATTAATCTCCCGTGCTTGAGAACTTCTCGATCGTGTGGGGATCCGTTTTGGAGAAGGAAGTTCGAACGGTGATAGCTGTGGAATATTATATTTGGCGGATGATACAGGTATCGTTCTATTTTTTTGTTTATTATTTATTTATAACGAAATTTGGAGTAAGTTGGCTTAGACCGATGAATTTCGATGGATTTTTTCTTTTAGGAAAATTATTAATATGGAAGTATCTATTATCATATAAGGTTTTTGAGAGTGCAGTTTCTTCTTTATATTACATCGACATTTTTTTCTTTTTTATTTTATTATTAATTAAGTTTTTGTGTAGGTTCTATATTCTGTATTTTTATTTTCTCTCTCTCTCTCCCTCTCTCGCTTTTTACTTTTATCTATTTACAATTTTCTCAGAGAGTGAGCAGAGCTTTTGAACTGATTAAAATGTGACCGAGGTATAATACGAGGTATAATATAATATCTACTCTTTGCATAAATTTAGGTTAAAATTTAATCGGAAAATAAACTGGGTAACTTCACCGTGGTAAATGAATTCCATTTCGGTACTTACATACATATGCGTATAACGTTTCGATTATGTGCAGACACATAATGTAATGCAAATCACTAACTATCAAGGAGAATGTGCGAGTACTAGGAGACGGTAAATTTACACAAATCTCTAGCGCACGAACACTGGCGCACGAACTTAACCTAAAGCTTATCTAAGCTCCCGCTTACACGCGCAACCATGTATTGTTTAATCATCGTTGATGTTACTGGATTTATTGCGCCACGAATTACGCTTCGACAAAATTAGCGAATTTCGCTTTGCTACGTTCTTCTTGAATCGAAAGATACGATTATTTACGTTTATTTGCGCGTATAACGCGAGTAAAGAAATGTCTTGGAAATCTTTTATTTTTCAATTTCCTAACTTTGGTAATTTTTTTTAATTTCAATTATTATGTTTATTACACATACATTTCGATTATTTAACAATTTTTTTGTTTCCATAGTTTAGAAAACAAGGTACTTGAGATCAATTATTTTTATCTTTTATCTATTAGTTAATTTTACAGTAATTTTAACGTAACAAATATATTAAATAATTGAAATATATATATAAAATAGAAATAATTGGTACTAAAAAAAAAATATTTTACTTTCGTAATTACGATAACTCAAATCTTGAGAAAAAGAACTTCGAGCGACTACGAAGAGTTTATCAAAGTATTTCGAAACACGTAACAAAAAGTTCATGTTATTATTTATTTAATCATAAAAACCATCTACGATCTAATACGAAAATTCTTGACTACATTACATCGCGTTTCTCGCAATTCGTTTATCCGTAAACGTCTCGCGAAAAGAGGAATCACGTTCCCTTAAAAGAAAGGGGAGGGATGGGAGGAGCACGGTAAGCGGTTTCTTTTCTTCCTTTCATCTTGCCATGCATCCAACTGCTGCATGCATACATATTTATTCAACGTGCGTAGACTTTTCGCGGTGGAACGACGCGGCCGTCGACGTATCCTCTTTATTCAACGGAATACCGCGGGACATTTACAAAATCCGGGGCGCGCGCTCGAACGTTTCGGCGTATCGGTGCAGCTGCCATTTGTATCGTTCGAAATTGGCAATGCTTCAAGCTGGGAGTCCCCCGTAATCTTACACTGTCATATCGGTTTCAACCACGCGCGAACGGGAAACCGTAAAAGCTCGATAAAGCCGTGATGATCGTGCAATAAATTCCCGCGTGGTCGTTATATGATTGCGAGGTCTGAATTAAACGGGCATCTAGTTTTATGCATAATCGCCGTGTGTTGCGAAAATAAAAATTTGTCGCTTGTCGGGAAAGTAGTACGGGTCGATCGCGTGTCGGGCGACTAGTGTGATCGTGAAAGATTAACTTGAAAGTTAAGCAATATTTATAAGAAAGTTCTTATCTGGATGTGGATTTTAGATACAGTTTTAAACAAATAGTTTAAACAAAAGTTGAATGAAAAAATCAATTTTTACTCATTCGTTTATTAATTTTATATGAGAGTGAATATTTTATTGAAGAGTGAACATTTTCGATCACACTCCATTAAAGTCTTTAAAAAATATAAAAGATGAGGCTGCGATATTTTTACAATTCACATTAATGCAATTATTTTGACGATCGTGGATGGAAATAATGAAAAATTCATTTTTATCCCTCATCATACGCGACATTCATGATCAGGATGATTTTCGACACATCTTTGCGCAAACACGAATCAGCATCCTTCGAGCTCGGCCATTTTATTCTCCCCTGTTTCGGCCCGATATCGGAAATAAATGGATTTCATTTCCAGTGACATTGGTCCGGAGATTCATTCTTTCCCGCATAAATGCCCGCGCGGATCTATCATTCGCACGAATACGTTTCGTCGCTGATTTATAAATATTTATTAGCTGCCAGAGCTGGCAAGAAACATCGTCGCAAGCTGGCATTTCGGGCAACCGGGACAAAAAAGTACTTTCCGCAAAAATTCAAGGTAATACAGACGAAAACCGCGATTTTGCCCGCGCTTGTGCGTAGATTACTTATTATTTTTTTGTTTACAAGATGAAATCCAATTATTTAGTTGGATTTGAGAATAGAGAAAATTTTTATAGAGAAAAGAGAAATTAATAAAATGAAATTTATGTACATTTAGAGTAGATTTTCATTTATAATTCATTTATTAGGACAATAATTAATATATCCATTGAATTCTCTAATATTTGGACATAGCAATATTTGAGATACTATTATCTATAATTAAAGTTATTTCTATAGAAAATTTGATTATAAATCGATATAGGGAAAATATAG
Source organism: Apis dorsata (assembly GCF_000469605.1). Taxonomy (NCBI): domain Eukaryota; kingdom Metazoa; phylum Arthropoda; class Insecta; order Hymenoptera; family Apidae; genus Apis; species Apis dorsata. The sequence continues at coordinate 768,246 of NW_006263316.1, read as the reverse complement.
CAAATATTCTAAAATACTATCGATTCAAATATTTAATAAAGGAAATTTGCAATTCGATCGGATGCAAACGGAATAATTCGATATCTCGAAAATATTCATCCTATTCTTCGCATAGTCATATAAATCTCGGATGTTCGAACATAAACGTTTAGGCGAGGCTGTGTGTGGGTGGCTCCCTTCATCAAGGTCGAACGAGGAGCTTATACCGAGGATGAAACAGCTCGGTATCAGTTTCTCATCTAAGTTTGATGACAATGCCGTTGGAAACGTTGGGATCCGAATTCTATCACGCGTGGCTTACCCGATATCCCCATTAACAGAGAACAAAACCTCCGGAAGAAACGCGTCGATTTTGAAGCGGTTTCTCGGTTTCTCCGAGAAAAAGTGAGAGAAAGAGAGAAGGAGAAGAAAAAAGACAAAGAAGACAAAGAAGACGAAAAAAGGAAGAAAGAGAAGCGAGAGAAGGTAGCTAAGAAGAGGAAAAGGCTAGGAGATGAAATTCTCGAGTCATCCATTCTGCGTGTCAGGGGGGATTCCCGTGGTACCGCCGCGTGGAATCGGTGTATCCGAGAAAAAAGAGAAGAACGGGAGAGCGCAGACAGTTGGATGGTTATGGAGGAGGACAGAAAACGATTCGACGGCCAACCATACCCGGACCTACTGCTAGCGATGCCCGCTCTCTCGGAATCTCTTTGTTGCAACTCGACTCGTACGAAGGAGGATTCGAGTTGCTCGAAAATCTCGCTTCGAACGTGCTCTTAATCAATTTAGAAAGATTGAAAGGAATGAAGTGCTTGAAAGTTTATGGTGGTTTTGGTAATCTCGCCAAGTTTGAGGAGGTTAATATGTTTTGGGGGATGCGGAAAGTTGAACCAATTTCTAATTCTTAGAAATTGGATCGTGTAACAGTGTTAAATAAGTGAAATAACTTTGGAATCGATAAAATGGTGTTCCGATAAAATGAATGTATCGAGGTAAGAAAAACCGAGTCTAATTAAAACGATATATCGATTTTTTTTTTATATTTTCGATTAAATTGCGGTTGAAATCGTTGAAAACATTAGAGCGATGAGATTGTTTCGTGGAGTTTCGTGGTAAATGGATTCCGTGCTGGGATATCGGATGTCTAGATATATTGAATACGGTGTTAGATAAATCCATTTGCCAATGAGTCTGCTGAAATGTGATTCCTTTTACTCTCTTCTTCTTTCGAATCCATTCTATACTTATAGTCGATTGTCCGCGTAAAAGCCTTCTTACTGCTTTCGATGACCCTGGAATGAAAGAAATACAGGTAAGAAAAAAAAAAAAAAACAAAGTCTATAATATTATTCAATATCGTGATATCGAATATAATTCCATTAATTCCCTTTAACTTTAATATTTTCTCGAGAATCGAGGGTTTCCAATATCCAGTTTTTCGAAGCATCCCGAGCTGCTCGCATGCATGCAGCCTCATCAAAATCTCTGTTGCACCATGTGATGCATCTACTCCACGTACCACACGTTCTATTATACTTTCAAAGTTTGGACACACATCGGACACGACTCGAAGCATCTTGAGGCCATCGCTAGCCGGGATCGGGGAAAACAAGGGACGAGGAAGACACTGGAGGAGATACTTTCGCGGAGGTTCAGGCGAGAAAACTGTCAGCAAAGCTCGGATTGTATCACCGTTCCCAGAGGAGAGGTGCACCGTCCACTTGAAAACCTCCTCCAGGCTTCCGGTAACCGCTCGTCCTCGTCAGTTTTTCATCCGTTACACACAAAATGCTTCCTACCTGTCCCCCGTTTCCATTTCATCTTCCATCTTTTTGTTTAGACGGAGGCCCGTATCGTAGAAATCAGAAAGTAGTTTCGCCGTGTAACAGTTAAGACGTCCGAAGGGATTGAGACTTTTCAAGAAACGTGATAAATGCGTCCTCGCTAAGAGTGATTAATTTACACGGAGATCTGGGGCTGTCTCTCGTCCAGTTTCGTGGTGGAACTGGTTCTACGATGTTGAAAGGTAACGTCATTGTGAGCGAGATTTGATTCGATATTATTATTGTATGATAAATATGAAAATATAATTATTTCTATTTTATTTTTTTTTTAATAGATAAGATCAAGAAAATTGATACGTTTTTCTTCATCAATTCTTATTGGAGATGTATTGATTTTTTTGTATATAAAGAAGATACACGACTAGGACATTTGAAAGATTCAAGAAGAATTTTGTGAAACGTTTTAAAACTTGTTATAAACTGTATTGACAAGAGAAATTTCAATGATTAACTTGACTAGAATTTAACGAAAAATCGAATAACGAAACTTCTCCGTTAACGTTTCACGTAAGTTTTAATTAGCTTTTATATTGGAATAACCGGGATATTTCATTTCAATCAATTTTATTTTATTTCCACGAAAGGAACCATCAAATTATTGATCTTGTTTCACGTTCATCGCCCGTCTCGAACTTCGTGTTCTTCGAACGTCAT
>NW_006263316.1:756545-765470 GCF_000469605.1 Apis dorsata | reverse complement strand
AAAAAAAAAAAAAAAAAAAAAAAAGAAAGAAAGAATGACCACCTAGAAAATTCCTTTTTCCAATCCGCATAAGAATTGCCTATGAATTTATCATGGCAATTCGCGGCTCACTGCGCAGAGCTGGGGCCAAGATTTCAACGAATGTCCGTATCCATGACACGGAATCCTACAAGTTGCCCGACGGCTGTAGATACTCTTGAGATTTCCCGACGATTCTTTCTTGATCACTTCGAAACTTTTCGCTTAAGCGAAATTCTCAAGTCTTCTATTATATCCGTCATCGAGTTGGACAGTTTAATTCTGAACGCGCGGATCTTTTGAATTTAGTGATTGCTTATTGTATGTACAACCTGAGAAATGAGAAAGAAGTTTGACTGGGGTTCAAGAGATAATTTATAAAGAATTTATTATTTCAAAATGATTGGACGTAAATTTTTTTAAATGTTTTTATATTGGTATTGCAATTGAAGTCAATTCGAACAATTCAAGCAAGAAACGATTTTTAATTTTTGCCTGCCATATTACACAAATTATGAAGAATATAATAGAAGAATGGATAGAAATTTGAATATAAAAATATATCAAATTTAATATCTTTCTATTTTATTTTATAATTACGAGACTGGTAACATAAGTATTATATACATCGATATATAGATACGAATTCAAAGTCCACGTTCCAATTCCATTTATTTTAATTAGCTGAAAGCTAAAAAATCACTCGCCTTAAACAGTGGAAGAAATTGCTTGTTATATCAGTAACGAGACAATCTCGTTACAAGGGGGAACATGGAATTTCCAGTATCTATTGCCCGGGGAAACAAAATGCTAATGGAGAGTGTACTGTAACTGCACGAAATGCATCGATATCTTGGCCAGTTTAAGAATCCTTGGATGCAGGGAAGAGGGAGAAAAAGAGAGACAAACAACGAGACAGGGCGGCCAAGATAAGGAGAAGAAAAGTGTTCATTAAGGCTGTAATGGGGGTAACGTTAAACAGGGTACATTTAACGTTCGTGCTAAGCTTACGATGTCTTAAAAAGCAGACCTGTTCATAACTATGCCTTTCGCAGGGTTAAAGTTTAAGTGTTTCCTAATATGGTTGACAGTGTATCAAAGTAATAACAAAAGAAGTCCTGTTTTCACGGAAGAATAAATTTAAATTGAATTACCATAATAGAATAGTGGGTTAGTGGACTAAGAGAGTGTTCCACAAAGAAATTTTAATATTAAAATATTGAATATTTCAAGTAATTAAGGGAGAAGAGTATTATTAAAAACGAATAATGATTAATTATAATGTATTAATATAAAATTCTTTTGATTCGAGAAAATTGTAAAATAATTTATCCGCAAGGTGATAACATTTTGAGATAAAAATACGTAATATATTCTTCTTTACGTATTATATTTTCTGCAAAAAATTTAAAAAATTACTCATATTATTAATTTTTAATATACACGAAATTCAACTTATTTAAAAAATTATTAAAGTATTAAAACATTTCTTCATCAAGATATATGTCTTTCATATATTCTTTCATCTGCACGTGAACGCTATGGAAGGCAATATTTCCAGATTCGCGCATGTTGGAAACGACGATGAAAAGAATGGCACCATTTTATTAGAAATTTACCTCTAGTAATTTTGTGACTGAAGTGAGTTATTCAAAGCAGTATGTCCAACCTCAAGGCACAGTCTGGGCGAAATAATACGCGCATTGGATTATTTACGTTCAAGTTCGCCGCTCTCTACTGAAAGTTCCTTTCTCTCAGAATATAAAATGCATCCGGTATCGATGGCCCACCTTATATTCGAGCATTGCGTTCTGAATATGCTTTTCGAGATCGCAGAATTCTTAAAATGTTCAATTTCTGAATGGAAACAGAGTTTCGATAAAATTTTCTCAACAAAAAATTTTTCGCTCGGTTCATTATGATAAATATAACGTGTAAAAATATTAATCGGGAACCGTTATCTTTAACGAGGATATATCCTTGTTCGTATTCGTTTCTCTAACTATTAAAAATTTTTTTTATATGAAAAATTATTTGATTCGATCGATAGAGGAGATTTAAAAAACAAAAATTCATATTACCTCTCATATTGAAAATTTTATTGATATCAAATAAAAATATTTTTAAATTCCAAATTAATTTTGACATTTTCCAACGATATCCATAAAGATAAACTTTTATTCGAACGTACTTTTCATACGCGTTACGACTTGAAATGAATTGGCAATGAGAAAAATATATAGCTCTATTGAAAAAAGAAATTAATAATAAAAATATATCGATATCGATATCTCTCTATATATAACAATTTATAAAAAAATTCTAAATATTTTATTAAGTGTCTTCTCTCGAATCAAATAACTTTCATATGAAAAATTGTTACACATTTTCGATACTAGTTAAATATAAATCTGTTGCGAAATTTCTATTAACAAAAATTATAACACAATTTCCTACACAATTTATCAACAATGAGGTAAATATAATGTATTTATTTCTAATGGCAATATATCCAGCTTATAGAATTCAATTCATATATTATGCCGGACAATAATCGAAGTGATCGAATTTACCAATTTGAATTTATACTTTGTAATTACAATTATATTTTACGAAATTCTTTTTTTCTTTTAAAATCCTACACGCTTCGTCAAAATTCATTCGAAATTACAATTATCTGTCAAATTTTTCTAAAGCGATCATTCGTTTACTCACTTTTCCTATGAATATTCGTTAAAAAAAATATCTCACATTTTTCGCCTCTCCTAAAGAACGATTAAAAAATAAAAAAAAAAAAAGAATGGGGCAACGAAACAAAAGGTAGCGAAAGGAACGAAAAACTCGGGGGGGGAAAAATGGGGGAAGTGAACATCCGATGGGGCAGAGTATCGACAGGGCCGTGCAAGTTTTCACGCATCGTGTAAGAGGGAATTTATTTTTGGGCGTCGGGCAAACATTTCATCGGAGAGTAGTGACAAGGGCCGGAGTTATCGATTCGTAATAAATCCCTCCGTTATACCTACACGGGCAGAGCTTTTATCCGTATAATGCCGCACAATGGGCGGGCGAACCAGCCGGTCACAAAATAATGCGGCCCTCTGCAGATTTCCACGGAAAATCCGCGCTTCCTCCCTTCTCATAGAACTCTACCTCGTTCTGATTCGGTAAATCGCTTTAATCTCGTCCAAATCGAGAACCGCTTCTCTATTCGAAACCCCTTTCGGGGCCAACGGCTGAATCGCGTGCAATATCCGGCCGTGATAGGCCGACCGATTCGGGACGTTATACTTGCCGAAGTTTGGCCGCGTTGAAAAACTGCATTAGGATCGTGATTCCACGATCGTTGACCGTCATGCACGTAGAATTGATTCGAGGATTCGTATTGACGATCGATCCGCTGCAATTATTGCTATGCGAGTTTATCAGATATCGAGTCATTTTTTTCGCATCGACGAGAATGCGCGCCCTGATTTTCCATTTCGAACATTTTCCCATGTGAAATTCGTCCCGCGAAATGTGATATTTCGATGTGGAAAAATGGATGTTCGGGTGGTGTTTTATGAATGATGTAATTGTACGATTATGTGAAACTTTATTATTTATCGGTATTTATCAGTTCCAGAAAGAGCTTCTAAATTTTCAATATAACAAAAATATTGAAAGATATTATTATCTAAACAGTTTAGATGTATTACTTAACTTACAATAGGAAAATAAGTCATTTTTCTATGATAGAATCTCTACGTTATCGCAAATGGCATTTAAATTTGACGTTTAAAATATACTCTTCTTCTTTGCTTTTGTATTTCTTCATCTGATGAATTGTTCGAGCATTGAGTTATTCGAAAATATACAATTTAATTTCCATTCTTATTTCCAAATAGATTTTATTCATTGGTGTCATTAGATTCGTTTCTTCTTTTCGTTTATTATTCTTGTAGTATAAATCACTATGTTAGATAATGGGATTAAGATAGTAATCAACTAATAAAATTGCGAGCATCAGATGCTAGACCACAGAGATGCTAACGTGAAAAATTAAATATATCATATTTCAGGATTCGTCGTATACATTGATGATTTCGATGATTCGTTTTGTGTATACAAGCTGTTTGGATTAGCTCGATTTATTCGATTTATGTATGAACGATGGAAATTCAAATATAAAGAAACAATTGTACTGGAGAATTAGAGTTGAAATTTTACCGTGGATATGTTGTAGTTAAATAAGTAATACAAAAGTTTTTAATTTTAAAATTAATAATTAGTTTTAATAATTATAATTGATAATTAATTTAATGTATTATAATAGAAATTTCATATTTTGGATATTTTACACAATTTTGCATAATGTATTAATTTCGTATCTTTGCACATCTTTAATAATTATACGAAGCATAGTGCAACGATTCGTGAAACATCAATGAGATTATGGGAAATAATTATATAATTAAATACATAAATAAATAGGTTGGAACAAAGATGCAAGATAGGATTATTATTAGTACTGTTTTGTTTCAAATTCAATTACGATGTATTATTCAACGTCACGAATGAATTTATAATTATTTCGAAATTATCAAACGTGGTGATTATTCTCAAGATCAAAGTTTAATCAAATTCTTTATAATACAGATTAAAAATTTCAACTCCTAATTCGACCTAGTTACGAAGTTTTCATTTTAAAATAACTTCTATTGAGAGTGATCCTTATAAATCGTATAGAATTTCATTTATTAACTTTCTACATTTACGTTAGAAGTAAAGTATTTAAATATTTTTTCGTCGATTTTCCAGTTCAATTATCACATTTCTCAAGCATCCACGAATAGTTTGATCAAACCAAATTTATCATGATCTCCTTTGACAATGTACATGCATATTGCAAGGTAGTTAAAAATTGCTATCCATCTATCACGTATAAGGACGTGACGTGTCTTCGCGATTCGATTAGAGATTCCTTAGATTAGACTGAAATTTTGCGATCTGGATAGACTTTAGAGTAGGTCGCGAATCAGCCTTATCTGTCTTGACTATTGTCCCGGCACAGTTAAGGTAGTTAATCATCCCGAAGTTTACAAGGTGTTAGGCGGTTAGCAACGCGGGAATTAATTTGTCGTGCGCGACGTCGCGGTAAATTGTCGCCACGACGATGCTGTTGCTGCTAACAGCAATACTCCTTCAATCTTGAAGACGATATAATTGCTGCGAACGCATCTAAGCTTCGGTTGAATCTTATAAGATCATGGAAATATTTCCTTTCTTCTTCTTCTTCTTTTTCTTCTTTTTTTTGAATCTTTGATAAAACTATTATATCAAAATATGTATTATTAGTATTTTTTTTGTAAAAATTGAGGATAGATAAAAGTAGGAATATTAAAAATATTTTATATAGGTAGCAATAGATGAGAAATAAAAGTATAATCTTTAAGAGTTTAAAATTTACATATTATAGTGCTGAAGTTTTTTTTTTATAATTACCATTCTATCGTTGTTTAAATCTATTTCATTTCGAATTTCGTGAGAAGCTAATATTAAAATTGGAAGCCAAATGTCGTCGCGATTATAACGACAGGGAAGGGGGATGATTAATCGATCAAGTTTTAATTTCACCGGTGAAAATGTCATAATTACTTTTCGCGAGTTAAGCAGCTCTCAAATAATAGAATCGTCGGTGCTTCCACGCAGTCGAGCTTAAAATTTCTTCCGTTTCCTTCGTCCTCCTTAATTCCGAATCTCCCCTCTGGATCTTCCTGATGAGATCTCGAGCTACGGAACGAGCATACCGTATCATACCAGACGACGCACGCATTGGAAAACTGGTATTCTTTGGAAATGTACGGTGCCGGAATGAAAGAGGTTGGTTGAAAGATGGGAAAGGAGGGGAGATAAGGGTAGAGCATGATTCAGTTCAATATGTCTCGAATCGGAAAATTGAAATGTATATGATGAAAACTAGGAATATTTTAGGTTCATGATAAATTTTTTACACCTGAATCATTTTAATTTATTTTAGAAATACATTTCTGCTTTGATAAAGGATATTTTATCCGATTGTTCTTAATATTTCAAAATTTAAAGATATTTTAAATGGAAATTAAGGCCGTTACAGTCTTCGAATTTATCAAAATACGTTTACGATTCTTTCAAAAGCTTTTAACGCTTTAACGTTTAAACTCTTTGTTTCTCGTTTCGAAGATATTTAATAGTTAGAAGTTTTTTGTAACATTCGAAAAATTATTCTAAGATTTGTACAAGATTTTTAACAGTAAATTCAAACTGCTTATATTTTTAAACATCTGGTACTTTTGGCATCAGATTGTAAAACTTCTCGAAAGCGTTCACGGCTCTAGAAAGTTTCGAAACTTGCAAGAGTTTCACAAACCATCGTTACAATGTCTCGCAAGCTTTTGAACATTTTGAAGAGTTTCTAAATTACCAAAGATTCTTCGTATGCTCGAAATATCAAAATCCACTTAACGAATGTTCACTTTGCCTTTACTTATTCGATTCTTCCACGGAGAAATAGGATATTTAAAAAGGATACTATTTTAGACTCAAATTTCTTACACACCGTCCAATATTTCATTATCTTCTGAAACATCGAACACACGTATCACTCGAATTCCTTATAAAATTCAAAAATTCTTTGCACACTATCCTTTACAAATCAAACACTCGAATTCCTTATAAAATTCAAAAATTCTTTGCACACTATCCTTTACAATTATCAAACACTCGAATCACATGATCGAACCGCAATCGTTCCACAAAATTCTCAATCAATCCATCTCCGCGTCCAAAAATGGTCTTTCATCGATAATCAAAAGCTTTGACACCCCTCTTCCTCCCTCCGTTTCCGGTCCAATTCTTTCACCTTCAAACGGTTCTCCAGTCGAACAATCCACCAAGCGAATTACTCTTTGCCCTTTCGAGAGCCTGGTGAATTGCGACGGACAGAGGCCATCAGTAGGCACCGATTACGATCGCAATCGTGTTCGTGTTGCAGTTACCTCTTGGAAATTCCGCTCGGTTGGACCGCGCGAGTCGCTCGGCTATATTTCGTGCGGTTCGGAAACGGAAGACCGCGTGCAGACGTAACTTTCCTGCATCGTTACGTGCCACGTATGTATGTACGGCGGATTTCCAACGAGGGGGAGTTTTCCTGGAACGAGATAACGTGTGCGAATGCGTGCGCGACCCGCTGTTGGAATTGCAACCGCGACGAAAACGGGATAAGAATAATCGTGGATGTAACTTCCTTTCTTATTCGTTGGAAGGGGGAGGTTGAAGTGCTCGAGACAGGTCGCACGTGTCGTTTCGTACGTTTAGCCACGGTATATCGTTTTGGGAGAAATTTAAGTCTCTAAGTTTATCGCGTTGGCTTCGTTTCCCCCGAAATATTTTAATTGGAATTTAATGTTCGAACGAATTAAAGATGGTTTTGCAAATAATTCATCGTTTAAATTGAATCATTGAATCATTGGATGTGTAGAAGTATTAAATTTCGTAGGAAAAATAATTTTGAAACGGTATGTAATATTTCTAAATAAGTAAATTGAAATCGTTGATTCATAAATGTTATTTCGTTAATTTTATAACGAGTCTCTGTTATAGAGGATTTAACGATAAATTATTTCGAGAATAGTTTTAGATAAAAGTGACAATTTGCAACTTATATTGTATTCATATTGATCGCGATGAAACATTTCCATTTTAATTCATTACTTAAATTATTCCGCTATTTTATTAAATGTCACGATGTGAAGACTCGCGATTGCTGCATGCACAAACGCGGAAACGCGTGATAAATAGAATCAGTCTATGGAATCTGGAATAATTCAGAGTTCAAGTGGTACTGACATTGCCAAATTAACGAGGCAGTTGCGTAAACTTCACGGCAGTAATTCGTGTGCCTGGAATCGATTACCTTTCCCAGGCGTGTGCCCTAAACACGGTCCCTTTACAGTTAATTTCTATATACCGATAATCTCTAATGTTTTATTCATCACATATTTTGAATTGAATCTTATTGATATCTTCGTTATTCGTTCATTTTTCTAATTTTTAAATAGAATTAAGTAGAATTAATTGTTCAAGTTCCAATAATATTCAAACAATATAGTATAGAATATAAAAAGGAAAATAAAATTATTGAAAAATTTAAGAATTATTATCTGATTATTTAAAACTTTTGATTCAAAGAGATAAGTAGTTAGATAAGTAGGGTGAGATACTCATGGCCAGATAAGTAGAATATAACAAGATAAATGGAATAAGTAAATCATGCAAGTAAAATACAACAGTCGTGATCAAGTAGTGTGAGAGAATAATGAGTATCATAACGATAAGTCACAATCTTTAAAAAAATGATGAAATTTTAAATAATGAAGATTAAAAATTGCATTAAAAATTGTAAGAAAATATTTAAAAGAAACTTGGTTAGCGGAGTTTTCCTCGCATGCAAAAATAAGCGAAATAAATGTGGATCTCGCGTAGTTTTTACATCTGTGGATGTCTTTCGCGAAGGTTGGGCGTTAAAGGACGGGAAATTCAAGGATTGACGATGGAAACATGGTGAAAGCAGTGATTTTTCAATCTTGCAACCACTGCCGAGCGTCTATCGTTGAAAAGAGGAATTTACATCCTTAAGCTGTGTCCTGTGCGGCAAAAGGAACACGAGGATTACCTCTAAAAAGATTACACGAAACTAACGTAAAGTCTAAATTTTTTAAAGAAGATTACGTTTATCCTATCGATTTTCCTTTAAGCAATTTCTTTCTACCAAGAATCTATGATATCCATAAAGGAAAAAAAAAACAATCATTAACGTATTATCTTTAAATTATTATAAATTATAATAATTCCATAATTTTAATAATCCTCAGAAAATTATCCTCTTAAAAA
>NW_006263316.1:751016-756325 GCF_000469605.1 Apis dorsata | reverse complement strand
TTTTTTTTTTTTTTTTATTATTTTCTATTACGAGACGTTGGATTATAATCTCGTAGTTACATCGATCCAACAGTTCCTTCATCCTCTTTCGTGCCGGGGATAAGAGAGAAATTCGTTTGGTCATGACTCGTGCACAACTTTATCCTTAAAAGAAAGCGTTCTTCTTTGAATCGTAGGCATCAAGGACAACGCGGAACAATTTATCGTTCAAGTTTGATCGCTAAGCTCCATCCAAGGGGATACACTGGAAATTGGTCCCGAGGCCTTCGATCAGCACTTTCCGTGATTAAAGTGGTCGAACATTTCGCCACAAAGTACGCTCTCCCCTGATTTATCTCAATGATTTCATAGCAGAAAAAAGTCTTGAACACGTTAACATCTCGATTTCTTCACTTTTGTTCTCCAAAGATGGATTGCAGATTATTAAAAGTATCGTATTTCTTTTTGGATAAAAATACGCAGATACACATATATTATCCAAAAAGAATGAAATAATTCGAGGAGATCTAAATATTTAATTTAATATTATTTTTTTCAGAATTTCCAATATTCCAAGACAATCTTTCCAGAGTTTTCAAGATATAATTATCATTATTTATAAAAGAATACTTTAATCGGAAAGGAAAAAATTCCATGATAATTCCGAGACGAAAAACTTTTACGCCAAAATCTTGCAAATATCCTCTTTATCGGGGGGGTATTCAAGTCTCGAACCTTCTCTCTGATTTCACGCATTCCGAACGAGCGCACGAGCATTTGAAAGCTCCGCACAAAACACGAGAGGCGTAAGCAGGGATGGAGAGAAGAGGCGAGAGCAACGAGCAAAACGAATCGAGGGGGAAGGGTTAACGCGAGGAAAGGTGAATACAAGGGGATTCGCCATGGATATTGTAAAAGCCCGGGCGAAACTCGAAACCTCTCCATCCCTTGTTTCTTTTTTACCAACCCATGTTGCTACGTGGGTTGCATCTTACACCGTCCGGATATTCTATTCCAAGAGATCTATCCGATTCCCTCATATTTACTTCGTTAGGGGGCGTTCTGCGTACAGGTGCGGCAACTGAGTCGTGTTAAACAGCTCCACCTACCCGATTCAATCTCGTTGTCGTTCGTTTAGTCCGGTCTCGTCTGCACCGGAATCAACTTCGATCTAGTTTGGCCGAGTCCTCGGTTTCGTACTGCTCGCTGGACACTTATTGGGTGAAAGCTGAGTGACAACCGGAAAAAGAAGCAATTTCCCTCGATTTCTTTGCTACTGGTCCCTTTGCCGGTGTAGACCGCGCTGCTTTGTTCTAAGAATGCGAATAATCGCCTTTGGGAAAATTTGGGTAAAATTTACCTTCAACTTTTCGCTTCTCATTTTAATTAGTTTTATTTATTTTTTTTATGGTTATATAAAAATTAGCATTGTCAAAAATTTTGACGGATATTAATTGGTTTAATATTGACGAATAGTAATATCTGAGAAAGTTAAGATCCTTTATATATTTTAATCCTTGTTTTGACAGAGAAGATGACAATTCACGATAACAAACGGGAATAAATTGTGAATAGGAATTCAATCTGAAAATACAATCTACGATTGTACGAAGAAGTGATGGTAAATAAAGGTAAAAGAGAAGAAATAAATAAATAAATATTAATAGAATTTCTTTTTGAAAAAAATCAGGAGACGAAATCAACTCGAATGATCTCGGTAAAAATATGACTCGATAAATATTTTGATCCTTATCCAATATCGACGATGCTGATTATTAATTCTTAACGACATTTCAAAAGGTATAAATAAACGAGTTATTGGAAATGTGGTACGAGTGAAATTCGATGCTGTAATATATCGTAATTTATTAACGTGAAAATAGATTGATAATGTGAAGACCCTGATAATGTAAAACGTGGAAATAGTATCTAGAATGGGACGAAATTTAAGCTGCTTCACTTTCAGATATCAAATGTGGTAATAATAATGATTAAACATAATATATTATCGAGCTTTAGCTTAGCACGAAATTTAATTAAATATCGAATTTAATTATAATTTTATGTCTATATAAGGCACGAGAGATCTATATTATATAATATTTAATTTTACAAAAAAATAAGATTATGTATTAATTCTATTCAATATTAAATCGAAATCAAAAGTGAAGTTACTAAAAATTGGATAAAATTCAACATATAATATCAATGTTTATCAATATAATATCAATTGTCAAGTTATAAATTAAAAAAGAAAAGAAAAATTTTCCAAATTTTCCAAATTACGTTTGTAAAATGAATTAATTCTATGAAATAATTTCGCAAAATCACTTTTTTTTTTATTGAATAAATTTAGTAGTTTACAGAAAAGACAAATAAGAAATGTGATATAGAAAATATGAAATTTGAGATACAAAATATAAAGCATGATAAAATGAAACATGTAATGTATAAGGTGTATAGTGTGTAAAGCGAGATGTGCAAAGCATGAAGTTGACAGTGGAATGATAAAAGATACAATATTTTTATACAAAGCATCATCTCCACTTGAATAAGTAGTAAATTGGATAATACGTAATTCAAAAATCGATACGATGAAAAGGAAAATTGTCTAATAATAGGAAACAATAATAAATTCGTAAAATAACGTCACTTCGAAATTTCACTCGTAACAAACAATTCCCTGAAATCAAAAAATATCTCGAAAACTATTTTTTCCATTTTTACAAAAATGAATTGTTATTGAATCCATTTTCCTTTTATTTTCAGTCCCTATTAACGAATTAAATCCGTACCAGGAAGAGCCCCATCCTCCATCCTCCGCCCGTTCAATATCTGCCTTCACCCAGATCGATTATGCGTGACGGCAATTTTCAGAGCCACGTTCTGCCCTTTTGCCTCGGATAATCGACCCTCGACCGTAACGCTTTACGTTTCGATCGTGTGCTTCCTTTTCTCTCGTGCCCCTCTTAGACCGTGCATCTATCTAAGCTATTCGCCCTTGGCCTCCGTGAGGAGAGGAAAAGAGAGGAAACGAGGAAAGAAGGGGACGCACATTCTCGAGATCCTCGGAATGATCTTCCATCGAGTGGTTTTCGGGCCACCCTCGCGTCGAACCGTCTTTGCGGCTTCGCAACTCGGGGCCATTTTCATTGGCATTGTAAGTCGAACGGTTCACGGCCAATACGTGCAAAGAACGACGCGAGGAGGAAATCTTCTTGTGGATTTTACCACCTCGATGCTCTGGCCATCGCGATCGATATTACAAGGACGAAATCTTGATTAGACGTTCTAAATTTGGAACGTAACGACGACTTTTCGGAGGAATGAAATTGGTTGGCGTGTTAGATTTAGAGTTTGTTTTAATTTTGGATTTATTCTTTTATAATCGAATTTCAATTAAGTGATTTTAGCAAATTGTTGTAGATTTGTAAATTGTTAACGAAGTTTGAAGAGAGGTTTAATCGTGGGAATTGCGACGATGAAATTTTTATGAGCATTTTATTAGAGGAATAATACAATTGAGAGTTGGATCAAAGATAATTTGGATATTTATTTTTGATTTCATTTTTGCATTTATATTTCATCCTGTTGAATGATCAATCGCTGGTTATTGTCGGTAATTATATATTCTAATCTCATATTGTAATGTATATTCATATGAATATATGAATATAATCTATGATGATTAATTATGTAAAGAATTTATAATGGAAGGACGCTTCGTAAAATATGTATCATCGATATGATATTCCAATTCCAAGATCAAGATTTATTCAAACAAAAAATCGAAAAGAAACCAATGAATGGAACAAATTTATTCTATAATTTATTATTACAATCAAGTCGATCGTTCGTAAATTTTATTCTTAATATACATCATTTATGTTATAAAATAATATAAATGTTTCAAATGATTTTTCTCATTCCAACACGTCGTCCGAAATGTAATTCAATTGTGAACACTGTTCCCAATTTTTAACAAGGTTTCATCAAATTCGAAAGTCAAAAGTTTTCCCGTTAATTATTTTGTGGATGGGAGTTGGGTTTAAATGTATTCCCTCAAAATGCACAATTTTTCGCGAACAGGCTCGCGTAGTAGCGCAGTTTAGAAACGAGGATCCGGAACTGGCAAGCTGGAACTGCTTTGCACGTGTTCCAGTTCCCTGAACTCAATAAATTTCGGTCACGGATGCAAATGAATGCAAACGTCGACCTTTCGAACTTTCTTTCGCCTCGTCTAGACCAAAAGAAAGGAAGATGATGATAATAATAATAATAATAATAATAATAATAATAAGGATAATAATAATAATTCACGGTTTACGATCAACCTCGAACATTAGAACAAAATTCGAAAGTCCTACCGAAGAAAGAATTAAGAAGATATCTGGAAAGCTATAAAGAAAAATTTGAAATTATCGTGCCATTTTTTGATAAATATTTATTGTTATTTTATAAACGATAGAGAATAAATTTGTTCCAGTTTATTGACAGTTCAATTTTGAAAAGGACATTTAGTGAATTTTTATTTGAATAAATCTTGAAAAAAGTAAATATTTTTAATTGAAAAAGAAATCTTAGAAATTTTAGAATTTTTCTTCAAATGAATTAATTTATTCATTTCTATAAATGTATAAAAATACATTTTGCAAAGTACGACGTCCAATTTTATTAAATGTTTCAATCTCTTGAAATTTTAAACTTTTGTGAAAAACTAAACGTTATCTTTTAAATAATTTAAAGCTAAGTAAATATATCAGCGATTTGATTATTTGACATGGAACTTATTTACCTCTTCCAAATTGGTAACTATTTCGAAAATCATCGATCATAGGATCTCTTAATATCTGTTCAAAATTCAATCTTTCTTTCACAGACGTTCATTTAAAGATACCAACGATTTACCCACGTTCTTCGAATCCATTCTCTCCTTTTCGAACGTGGAAAACAATTCGTTAGCCATCCTGCGTTCATTTGGCCGAAATAACGGCCAACGTATAGGGGTTGGATTGGCTCGTCGGGCGAACGAGGGCCGGGCGGAGGGTGGAAATTTTTGGAAAATTGAAATATTTCAGGTAGAGGCTAGCCAGATAGAGAGATTCTGGGAGGACGTAGGCCGTCCACGGAACACGGTGGAGTATTTGGCTCGCGTATATGCGCCCCGTCGTTGGCGACACAATAGATTTACGTATTCGGCCGAAAAAGGTGGAACAGTGGTACTACGATAGCCGCGGGGAATCAGCAATCTTGGCAGCGGACCAACTGTCGCAAATAGGTATGCACCACTGTGCTAACAGTGGGGAGGGGTATGCGATTCTTTCCTCTTC
>NW_006263316.1:741102-750736 GCF_000469605.1 Apis dorsata | reverse complement strand
CCTTTTTTTTTTTTATCTTCCTCTCCTCTTTTTTTCACTTCTTTTCTTTCTTCCTCTTCTCCAGCTTTTTTTTCTTCTCTTTTCTCTAATTTTTTTTTTTTTTTTAATTTCTATATAAGAGTCACCATTTTCGTATGAACATACCAGTGGCTATAATTATTCGAACGACGAGGAATTTTAATTTTTATCCTAGCGCAGGTTGGATACCCGGGTGTAATGATTTTTGGAATTTATAGGCAAAACAGATGAATAAGTTATGCGGTTGTTATTATTAAAGATTACTTGACGATTGATAAAATATCGACAACTAAATTATATCATATAATAATCATAGTTTATACACACGTAATAATGATCATTAAATTTTGATTTCGAAAATAAAATTTCTATTACAGTCTATTATTGATACGCAATCGTGAAATTAATGTCAGATATTTTACAGAGCACGTAAAACAATCAAAACAATATATACGGTAACACGTATAATTTTTGACTTTGTTGATCATTCGAATAATTATTCATCGCTTTAATACGCTTGTATGTTTATCTATGTGCGAATATCTGGCTATATATTTCTTTAATGAACGCTATCTCACCGAAATGCGCGAGCATTGCAATCCGTCATGTACATGCCCGGCCATTACGTGTATCCTATCTGCTGGCATCGGTGCCATCTGAAATATGCACCGACCTGGAAAAAGTTCGATCGATTTAGGGCCAAAGGCGCTTTCGAAACTCTAATGCTCGAGGAATTCCGACGATCGCGCTATTATATTCCCCAGTTTATTATTTATGGTCGTTCTGCACGCCCCGCAAACGTTCGTTTCATTAGCAGGTCTCTTATAAGGGTGGATAGACCGTAATTTCGAGTATCACGGCTAAATTCGTTAATGCTTGATGAAACAGCTTTGAAATTTGCCGAAAATAGAGGATAATTTCGTTATTGTCGGAAAGATACAATTATTTTATTTTTGGTATCGAGAGAGATCGATGGAAATCTTTTTATTAAGAAATAAACCGTGTCTTAATTTATTAATCGAGAATAATTTCATATCTTCAACGCGATTTAATTATTAAATAAAATGTGAAAATAATTTTAATTACAAATATTTTTTTAGACATAAGTCAGTTATGATTATGACAAGCCAATCATCTCCAGATAAATGGAATACGTTAGTTGTGATAGGATAAAATAAAATAACACAATCGTCATACGATAAATAGTATATGTAAATTGTAATCGAAGTCTGATTATCGAAGCAAGTAAAATATTTATGGTTGGATAAATCAGACGAGTAAATGTATAAGTTGTAGCCAGATAAAAAGTAGAATAGGACGGTTATGATCAAACAAGTGGTATTCCATTCTACTTAAACTATTAATAAACGGTTGTCGTAAATTTGTTTTAATTTTTGCATATTATTGCCATAAGGAAGCATGTAACATAATTCCCTTAAAATATAATGCAATAAAGTTTTGAAAATTCGTTTAAGTCTTCCAAGGTTCTTTTTCAGTCTCTCGTTAAATCTTCTCCGGTCTTCTTTAAGAAACTTCTTGACTTTGAAGTAGACTTTAATCGAAAAAGTACTTTGTACCCCAATTTCTGCAATATTATACATTTTCACGCGGCAAAAGTTAATCCACTATTATAGATATTGGAAAAGAAGAGAATAAGTGTGACGAGTCTGTTACTTTTCCAAGATTGGAATTAATAATTGTTATAAACGAGTTCTCGATGAATCACGATACAAAAGTATTTCAATCATAGCTGCATAAGAAATTGGAAGAATTGGATTGGACAATATTATGATTTTTAAAATTTAGAAAATTTCAGATAATAAACAACCGAATAATAATATTATAAAGAAAAGAAGAAGGACAAAGTCAAAAGTTATTAATTTATTACACGAAATCGATCACTGTGTTCAATTTTTTTTTTAAATACCGTTAGCAACAAGTTGAAAAGAAATTGTAAACATTTCGTCCATGGATTCCAGCGTTTCAATACCGCGAACAATTCATTACTTCTCACTGTACCGATCGGTGTTTCATGCGTGCATAATTGTCGAACGATTATCCGAAACGGGCAAATATTTATCAAGGATAAATATAATATACACGGAACAGTGCAGATTTTACGAAATAAATGTATTAAATATGTATGAAACATACAATGGACTCGTTTATACGCTATTTAAGTGGAATATGCAGAACATATGCAATATTGAAAATATCCAGAATAAAAATACATTTTCAAAATCCTCTAATCGCGAAACGAATTTCCAATTTCGTATGTATTTTACAAAAATATATCTCTCGATCATTGCGGATCTATAAAGGTTATTTATACACAAGTTCATGGAATATTGATTTGATTATTTTCAATTAACAACAACATCGTTGATAAGGAGAATTTTGTTTCTTTCGTTTCATGAACGACAACTTTCTTCGAAATCGATCTTTCTTCTTAACTTTAATTTATCGCCACCCGGTTACATTTTTGGTGAACTTTATTCGAATTAAATTTTACTTGGAAGAAAATTGGATTTAAGTTCTATGTTGATCAGAGAAGTTTTTATCCTTTTTACTACTTAAACTTCAGGATTTCGAACTTCCACATTTCAATATCCTATATTTATTTCAACTTTCACTTCAAAACGATAAACCATCGAGGGAATTAATCAAACTATTAACAAATACAATAAATCTCTCTCTTTCAAAAATTAAATTACGTGATCGATCGAGTTTAACGACAAATTCAACTACAATGTTTTTTCTTCCGTTATTTTTCAACTCCTTTAACCGATTTCTTCGTACGTTTCAATTCACAATGTCCACAATGATAAAAATCTCAATCCAATTTTCCACTTTGTCCAAGAAACAATTTTTATTCTAACGTTTCATACGAAAAATCGTGGATCGATAATCCGATCGTCGCGCAAAGATTGAACGGGGAGAAAGGTTGACCACGAAATTGGGAAGAGGGCTCAAAGGCATAGGTAATACGAGTTCGTATTTGGCTAACGTCGAATTTATATCCGCTTAGCTTTTACCGCCACGATTTAATCAGGATTAAAGATCGCCGATACGGGGTCAAACTCTGCGCGAAAATCGTTGAACTCGAGATTTCAGTCGCACGCAAGGAAAAACCGTCGTTGAGAGGGGGAGGGACGAAAAAGTTTACACGCTCCGCTTTCCGGCAAGCGGGTACACGAAAATCCTCTTACACGCCAAACGAACACCGAATGATGTATACGTCTTGCTCGTGTACATGCGCCGCGACACGAATCTGTGGATCGGCCATGTAAAAGACCGTGCCAAGTACTACCATCACGCTGTCAAGTCTGGAAACTATGGGCGTGGGACGGTGGTTCCAAGAAATTCTGTGCACACGAATCCGGTAATATAGACGATCCCGCACGATAAATTTACGGCCGAAATTGAAACATCGAGACTTACTCGAATTTCTATTACCCGGATATCACAGACTTTTATACACGAGAGAGATGCGTGGCTAATGTGGGATTTTGATGGCATTGTTTATTCCATCGGGAGGAAGGAGAGTGGAAAATAGAGATGGAAGGAGATGAAAATCTGTCGCTGATTCGAAATCGGATGGACGTTGAGTTATAATTTAGTTTGTTTTCTACTACTGTTCAAAGTAAAATATCGAAACTGTGTGAACTGTATGTTCGTTTGGAATATCAATCGGGTGTATTTGGCGTGCAAAGAGGAAGAATAAATAATAAAAAACGGAGAAGAAAGATCGAGCGAACGTTGCATAGAGGCTAAGAGGCTTCAATATGAAAATAGGATTTTGATGACGGAAGAATATGCAGATAGAATGCTCAAAGTGCATGAGAAAGGGGGAATTTCGTTTACTTAATTCATCCGAGCTTCTCATAATATAATTCTCCTGATATACCACGTACATTTCAAGGTATCGTGGAAAACTGGCGCGTAAGAACATGCACGCGAGTCCTGTCACAGGGAGCTTGGCCGTTTTTCTTAAGAGGAGGAAACGGATGGGCCCATGTGTCTCGCCACCGGAGCGGAGTTTCGGAAATCTCGAAAGTCTAGCCCCCGGCTAATTTGTCCTGGCAAAGCTTTCGACGAGTAGGTTCAACAAGATAAACGCACTCGACACCGGGCCAAGGCCCCTCGAAAATCCGTATCCCGGCTGACTTTCTACCCGGCACAAGTTGAACGCCGCCAGGGCGGACCGCTGTTAGCACAGCGGTTCTATTAATGTTGCAGCGTCACGAGTCGAATACGAGATTGTCCACGAAATTGTCAGGGACAATGGGAATACGATTCCGGAGCCGGTTGAAAAATGGACGAAGTTTGTGAGTCAGCTTTGAAAGTCTGACCGTGACGGGCAGCTGCTCCGTCACGCGTGACAAAGTTGAAGTCGTGATCCTACGCCATTATCTGCCCCCCTCTCCTCCTCGAATTCTCGAATTTTTGTTCGTCTCCGGATTATTATTGTTGCGAAGTAATATTTAATGCGAGAAGTTTCTTTCGCGAGAATCCAATATCGGATAGAAGATTGAAATGCTTTTGCTTTTTGAGTTAAATCGGTATAAGTTATTTTAGAGGGAATTAAATATTATGTTTAAGATAATTTTATTATATATTTATAATGTAATAGTATAAATGCACGAATTAAAATGAATTATTTCGAATAACTATCGCGAGGATAATACGAATTTTTTATTTCTTCGTATTTCTAAGCATCACCGCGATACTTAAATAATAAATGGTTTAAAACATTTATGTACAAACGAAAATAAAAAGAAACCGCGTTAGAACATTTGGGAATTTATTTCGCATTGATGAGTTTGTTGAGGAGAGAATACGGAAAGCGAATAAGCCGGGAATAAGCGGCAGCTATTGCGTTCTTAAATATTCGAACGAGAGAAAATAAAGCGTCTGGCAGCCGTGCGCGTTTACGAATGTAAAACAATTTGCCATGTTCGCAGTGGCGAGAGAAATAAACAAAAAGAAGAAAAAGAAAGGGAAAAAAAGGAGAAGGAAAAAGAAAAATTAAGGAGGTCAACATAAAAGAAAAAATGAAAATCTCTGCAGAAATTTTTCCCTCCCCCTCTATCCGCGGTAAGTTTGTTTATTTTTGCGCATGATAAATTTCCAGATGATTACACCGCAACCTTCTTATTAGATTCACCCACTCATTAATTACGCGTTAATTAATCAAGCCGCTTCAATTAGCCGACTTTTCTAACGTAACGAAGATGACTATTCATCTGGAGGAGATTAGACAGAGTGAGAATCATTTTTTGGAACTTCCATTCTCGAAATATAATTTATTAATTAAACTCGCGTTTGATATTGTTGTTAAATATATGAAAAAAATCTCTTGTTCTACTATTTTCTCTTTTACATATTGCTACTAAATAAGTATTTTAAGAAGTTGAGGAATTTATTTTAAAACTAAAGTGTAAGTACTATTATTCATTATATATTTGTTTGAACATTTATAAAGTGTGATGATTTTAGTTAAAATTTAACATACATTGATTCGTTTATATGGATGGTACAATATATCTCTATAGGGACCAAATTTAATTAACAATAAATAACAATGAGTAATAATAAATTAATAATAGCAATAACAATTGAATTTAATCAATGATACTATCAAATATAATTGCTAAAATTGTTACATTAATTAAGTTTCATAAGGTAATAATCGCTCGTCTATAAAATTTGATTACGCTTCAAACATTAACGAGAAGCATAATACATCACATGAGTTATTATTATAACATAAATTCAAGACGAGTATTTATTTCAATTGATTAACAAATCTCAAAATCCATTTACAATTGCATATTCTCTTCGAAAGCTATAAATACTTTTTAAAAATATTAACAATCGTAATCTATAGCCCGCTTTCATCTCTCCCCCCAAAAAAGAAAATAGTAAAAAAATTCACATCACAGATAAATCAGATCGATGGCCAAGAAGATCACGAGCAAAAGTTTCGTTCAAATAAATGTCCCTCCGCTCTACCAGAAGTAACGGGACCATTCGAGATGGACAAGGTTGATAAGACTTTCAGTATATTTCCCCGCATTTCGCGATACCAAGCTTCAATATCTTTCCGTAGATTCTCTTTCAACGTGTCCCTCCCTTCCGGTGTCCGCTCTTTCCGCCGTGCAAGACCTTTGCCGCCGACACGTCCTCCATCCTCGCCCTTCTGTCGTAGACGCCGCCTCGTCGTCCTCGTCGTCGTCGTCTTCGTCGTCGTCGTCTTCGTCGTCGTCGTGGCACGTTGGTTGGATGGATGCACGATAACAATGCAAGCGAGGAAACCAATATCGACGGTTCGGTGCAGGCTCGGATTGATGAGCTCGCGGTCTCCCTTGTAAACGTAGTCATCGAGAAGCTCGCCACGGTATTGGAGATTTGATTGATCCTAGTCTATATCGCGCCAGAGAGAGTATTGTGCTACTGGTGCTAATTCCTATTAGTGGGTACCCCTCGTGTGCAGTTTGCACAGTGCTCCACCGCCACCTTTGGCTATAAACGCTTGCTGGATCTCGCCCGTGCATTCGTTACCGTCCGGCTCGCCTTACCATAATTAAGATGGGCCCACTGGGATACCCGTAGATATACCTGGCAAGCGTATCCGTCTTGATTTTCCTGGTAATTATTGCTTAGACGGAGCTGCGTTTCCGAATGGCGAGCGGAGATAGTGGGGGTCTCCTTTCAACCCCTCTGATCTTGTGATATATTCGTCTTTGGAGTTCTGTACATGTATAATCGAGTATCTCGATTCGTGTTCGCTGTCGTTAATCGTTGGATCGTTGAGTTGGAAATATCTGGAAAAATAGAAGAAGAAGAATTGAGCGTATATTGGAATTTTTGTATCGATATCATTTGTTTCGATAATGATTATTTTATTATTTGGAGGAATAGACATAAGACGATGAGTTGGATGAATAAACGTTGTATGATTTTTATGAAGGGATGAGAAAATCGGGGAGAAGAGTATGGTTTAAATATTTGTGAAAAAAAAAAAGGAATGTGGGTTGAATGGGTTAAACAGTTGATTAAATGTTTGTTGAAACGTGAAGAATCGAAAATTGCAACGGTACTGATTGTGCATCGAAAAGCAACGAGTTTGTTCGATGGTTATTTCGGTGGTGGAAATTGAGGTTAGAGGTAAATTTATTTGTTTGCAGTCAATGCGGGAAGAAATTTTGAAAAAAAATGGAAATTTTTCTGCGGCGATGTAGAACTGATGGAATTTTCGATTAAAAAATCGACCGCAACGAAAGTTGGATGAGATGAAAGGGGGTATTGTCGTTTCGGTTCAGTTTGAGCAAAAAGATGAGAAATGATCGTCTATTGTAAATGTAATTTCGTGATAATAGTTTTATCTTACAAATATTTTTAATAAAAATTAGAAAATTTTCATTTATTTAAATTTTATTAAGAAATTATAACATAATACATCTTACGATATATAAAGAAATATGTTTAACAAAATTTTCTGTAATTTTAATTTTAATTCTTATCCGTGTAAGAAAATATTAAAAACGATCTTTGATCTATAATTTTTTTTTAACTTTTAAATTTAATAGTTTTGGAAATGTCCAAATTACTAACGAAACCATAAAATTTATTCATTAAATGTATATTATTACATTTATACAAAAGATTATGCTAATGTGGCTGAATTAAAATCATATATTTAAATTTTCATTCATACATCGCTGTGTAAATTGTTAGAGTGACACGAAATTTCAATTAAATTCTCGAATTGATGTATCCGATACCTCTGTACATATATTTCGATACGCGCATTTACATTAACGGTATTAACTGTAAAACATTTTATGCCTGTTATATTCTTCAACTTTTCAATTTGTTTTTACGCATATATTTAGATTAACATTTAAACGATTGCAGAAAATATTCCTGTTTAATAAAATATCTGTATTGGATAAATTTCCAGTTCATTATTTTGTATTTCATATTAATTAAGATTTTCATCTGTCCACAGTTATTGCGATTTTAAATATCAGTCGTTCTTCGCAAATGAATTCGTTAGGATAATAAAAACTTCAAAACTTCCTTTATCGTTTATGCATAATATAATTCTATCAAGAATTATATTTTAAACTTATTACTATTTAATTTTTTCGAAGAATGGGAATAAATTCTTAAAGATTAAATTCTCTTAATCCTAAATATTTATATAAATAAAGAAGGAATTCGAAAATTACAGATATTTCAGAAATAGATCACGATTCTTATAAATCATTATAATATACGAATTCTGGAATTCCGTGTAAAATGATATCTTAATCGTAAAATTATTAATTAAAATTTCATTTTCAAAAACGTTAAATTATTAAATATAATAGGGACATTCATCGGAAATTAATTAATAATTATAATCCAATTTCTATTTTCAATATTCCCGGCTTCAAACTCATTTATAACCAAAATAAATTGATCTTCCCCAACTCGCATTTCGTTATTGAATTTATAGAAATAGTAAGGTCAAAAATTCATCGTTCCATTTTTTTTTTGCGTTTGTAATCTAAATTTAAAAAGAATGATTTCCAATATTTTCCAGAATATTTCATACATGTAATAATATTCTGCAATCACATTATTATAAAATTTCGGCGAACGAAAATTGGTACAAATCATTTGTTAACATTTTCATCGTAAAATACACATATCTATTTTTCCAATTTCCAACGTTTTTTTACGTAACAAACGTTTATTTTCAATTTCACTGATCTCCTGTTCATAATGATCCATTAAAAATCTCGAAACAAGAACAAACAACCCACTAAATTATCCTTTATTTAACGATACAAAAGAATACCAATTTGCCAACAAATCAATCTCCGATCATTCCTCCATCCCTCTGCCCAATATTCGAAATCGAAATAAAGAATCGTCCGAATCCGCGCATTGGCCATATCGAACATTGGTCCCCCACTGGAAATGTCCCGGCAGTTCCATCTAATTCTCATCATTCGCCGAATTAGGAGCCGTAAGGGACATTGATTGCAGCATGTGCCTCGACGCACGCATGATTAGGACCGCATCGGTGTAATTGAGTGGGCGGATTTCCGATTTGCATTACCGGCGAAGATGTTGCTGCACCCTCCGTTACTAATGGCACGGACACAAGCAAATGGTCCGGCCAACCCTGTGTCCCTATTCGGCGACGACCAGAATCTCCCCCTGCCGTTGCTCTGCTGCAGGTGTGTACCTGGCTGATGTTTCTCAAGAGGAGGCCGGTCGAAATGGGGGTGGTCGGGCAACAGGGGGAGGCAACGAGGGGTGTCGTAACCGCAGCCCGTGAGTGATATACCCTCAATATCCACACTTTACCCTAAGATCTCACTAAATCTCCGGTCTGCTTGCCTAGCCGTCTCCTCGGCGGGGCCGTAAGCCTGCATACACAGTGTTCTCTCAGTTTATGAGATGTAATACTTTCCGGTGAGGCGGCGAGAATCGAGCGAGCGTGCGCTTCGGTCAATTCGCTTGATTCATGTTTATGCGAGGCGTTATAATGCTTCTTTATTACCGAGTAGTTTATCGGCTCTCACGGACGCACGTGGACGAGGAGAAGGGTTCGAAA
>NW_006263316.1:738248-740747 GCF_000469605.1 Apis dorsata | reverse complement strand
AATCCTCGAAGGACGATCGAAGGTTCGAAGAATCCTCGAAGGACGATCGAAGGTTCGAAGAATTGTCGCGTCCTGATCGGATCAGTCGAATTTGGATTCGTTCGCGATGATTGATTTACGGATAAATAATCGCATAGAAGAGAGATGAAATGAAATGGTGATTCGAATATTTGGTTTTTAGGTTAATTCTTTTGAGAAATTATTTGGGTGGTGTAGATCGTTTTTGAATATTCTGATATGGAGTTGATAAAATTTTAGCTTTAAAAATTAAGTAGAGTATAGATTGGACATTTCATAATATAATTCATTTAATATATTACGAGAATTATATGTGTATGTATATATAGAGGTATTATAATTTTATATATTTGAAAAATGGAATCTCTAGAGAGATTAAATTAATAGCTGAGAATGATAATGTGAATTTAATATTGCAGATTGTTTGGGGAAGTAAAATAACAAAAATAAAATGTGAAAATGAAATGATACACGGCAGAAATTCCATTAGTTGTGATTGTGAATGAACGAAATACCATATTTAGCGAGGAATTAATACTATTGCATCCTTTATAGTCGATACGTGGTCAAAAGTACGAATTCTAATCACATGTGAAACACTTGGGGCTCTTTTGCCAATAGCAATTATCGTGTGCCCACATGAATGTGGGTGATCACTGACGGATCAAAGGATTTCACAGATTTGGTTTCTGAAAATTAAGGACGCGTGCAATGATCCTGGTATCACGTGTACATGCATCAGAATTCACAATATATATACAGAAAGCTTACGAAATTTCTCCAAGTATCGATTCTTAAAAATTTAAAAAAAGAAATTGACAAATGAATTTTAATTTAATAAGTAATATTGAAATAAAATATACTTGTTAAATATTTATTAAATTTTATATTGAAAAAAATTTTGTAATGTTTAAAATATTATTAAGTTATTCAAATGAATCATTAATAATGGGAAAAGATTATTTTCATTATATAAATTGACATATAATAATAATCAATATCAAAATAAATGTAAAATAAATAGAACGGAAATATAGAAAATTCTACATTGATGAAAAATTGAAATGTAAATGAATTTACAGAATGCACATTATGCAACGAGATATAAAATATCCAAAACAGAATACATTGTGATATTTAAAGAAATAGATAAAACATCGCAATATTATAATATACGCAAATTCATAACTACAATAACTAATAATAATTTAAATTATTTGCAATACAGAAATATAAGAGAAAACAGATAAAATTTATATATCACGAATAATCTAAGAATAATATACAATTAAAATATAGAAAAATAAATGAGATATGATGACACGAAGATTGAATCGTTCGAAAACGTAGTCTCCAAACAATAAACAACTGTCGAGATGGAAAATTAATACAGCCGTGGATCGTCGGGCAATCCGCAAGAAGATAAAAGGAGCAACGTTTCCTCTCTATATAACTTCGTATTTCTTTTAGGAATGTCTTTCACAACAGCTGTTGCCAGCTGTCGAAGATCGGTGAAGGAGAAAAAGCGGCTCTGAGAACGGCGGCGTAAACGTGAAAAGAATTTCATAGCGGAACGATCCTCGGCTTCCGGTGGATCCGTGTTACGGTGTTAAAAAATTACACGGACGAACGTGATTCTTGGGGAGCAACAGGCGTTCCTGCGAAACCGAGATAAACGTGTAGGACAGATCTCGTTTTAAATAAAACGCGAGGACGCGTGAATGCGTCCTAAATTGCATCTGTCTTTTGACATTTCCGCAATTTGCGAAGAAATCTGCGAAACCATCGTCGTTAAACACCGTTTCAATCCAACATCCGCGATCTCTACGTGTAATTCTTCTCTACGCGGACGCGTTGTGTCGTAATACGTCTCTTTAAGCATTGAAAAGTTCGCTGATAAATGTGATGTTGCGATATTAAGCGTTGGAAATGGTCGGAAGTGTAGAATGGAAATCCTGTTGTAAATTTATTTCACGCGATTTTACGTTCGTTATAAACGAGCAATTGTGATTTTTGAAGAGGAAATTATAGGGATTCGGGATTTTTTTTTGAGTCGAGATGTTATTCCACAATATTCAAAATTTCTTGAGAGTAAATTATTTTTGAATAAGTCGATAGAAAGGAACGAGAAATTTGTTGAAAATAAATTAAATATATAGAATATTTATACAATGAAATAGCAAAGAGATATAAAAATAGATATACTTTAAATAAAGAAAATTAATATTCTTTAACTTTTAAAATATAGTATATACTTTTTCCTTAATATGGAAAATATAAATGTCACTTTATTATTGTAAATTTATTCTCTTTCGCCAAAATGTTCGTAACAAACGTGAAAGAGTGAAAATGATGCGAAAACAAGTATTATTATGTAAAACAGAACGAATTTGAAAAATGTGAAAAAATAATAGAACCAATTTCTTTAATTCTATAAAAGATCTATACGCTTATTGAAACATGTATGGGGTGAGTCATGAA
>NW_006263316.1:734559-738008 GCF_000469605.1 Apis dorsata | reverse complement strand
AAAAAAAAAAAAAAAAAAAAAAGAGCGGCAGAGGATAAAGTAAAATGGAATAACAAGGTTTATCTTTCTATGACCGCACTTTTTCGTTAGCATGACGGTATATATCTACAAAGTGCAATTGCACTCATCTTTTTAATGGAACTGCATACGTTTTACCTAGTAAATTGGTTCTTCTCTCCGTTCCGCGTGTGAAAGTATTAGTGTAAGATACTTGAAAAACGAGCTCGTCGCTTTGCGTGATTATACTGGTTAAAGAAGAGAAAAAGTTGGAAAAAGATAAATCTCGTTACGTCGTTTAACTTCTTCCTTATTACTTCTTTTCCTTCCTTTTTCTTCTTCTTCTTCTTCTTTCTCTTTTTTTTTTTTTGGCTTTAGATACAGAACAGAATCTTAGATTCTGAACAAGATGAAGAAGTTTAGATATAAATATCATTTTTTGTTTTTTTATAATTTTAAATTAAAAAGATCTAAGATATTAATAATTTCAATGATTTTTACAAGAAAATATTTCTGTGGGGAAAAAATTTTTCTTTTCAAAGCTATTTTTTGCCAAAAAAATACAGATGTTCTTCTATTTTTTATTCACGAGCTTGAAACGATTTCAAATATCAAAAAAACTGTTTAAAGTATATACAAGAAATTTAATATTTCAAAAATTTATAATAATCTATTACTAGTTGAAAAATTTCACAGATGTTACATATGAAATTTTTCGATACCGCGAATATTTGGCGAATAATTACCAAATTTTATTATTTCGCAATTCTTTTGCATTTTATAGCAGAATGCGTATAGCATCCCCTATCAATATTTTCAGCTCTGCTCTCTCAAAAACAGTTTCGAAAATACTTTGGCCCATTACTCGGACATATTCGGTAACGATTATCCATTTCGCAATTATCCGCGTTTTTCGGTTGGTCTCGCGTAGCAGAAAGCGAGTTTGTGTATCGAAGTATCGGAAACTAATAATAACAACAACGCTTCACCGGATAACATTTTTCGTCGACACTGATGCGATAATTATTGAATAACAATCGCAGCATCCTCGATATTTCCTCGTCGTAGCCGGTGCATTATGAAGTAATTCCGCTTGCGACAAGGTGTGATAAAAAGACGAGGAAACAGAAAAAAAAGAAAATATGGAAAAGCTCAGGGATCATTATATAAGGTAGTAAGAAAATAAAAGGATATCGAAAGTTAGATACGACGAATTGTAAAATTATTCTGATTCCTTGAAAATTATAAAATATATTTAAAACCTCTTACTCCATAATTAACTCCTTCACAGTTTATACATTTGAAAATATGCATTTTTCAATCCATATATTTCCCCTTCATCTAGCTTATCTTCCTTCAAAAAATTCAAAACTATATTTTCTCACCACCCTGTGTGCATACCTCATTGTTAACGTAAAACCTCGGAACATAATCGTTCGGTGTTTCGTTTAATACGCGCGATATCGTATCGCGGTTCTAAAATAATTGAAATGCCGATAATTGATGGAAATGAAAATGCAAAATGTGCATCCATTAATGTGGAAGACGCATCGATACGTTGAGCTGCGTTGAATGACGTTGAAACGGGCGGATCGAAGAGCATGCGGAGCTGGAAAGCCTTTTGGAACGAAATCACGAGAGGCGAACGAGGCGGGGTTTTGAAGCCGGTGTTGAGCCGGCACGGCCATTTACGTCACCGGTGTACCAAAAGCTAGCCTGCAGCCGTGGCTCGAGTGCACACTTGATTCAGCACTGTCGACTCGTGAATGGATTCCCACTTGACAGCCGGTTAAAACGCCTGTTGCTTAAAGGAACACGCATATGAACGCACCGCTAATTCGAGAGTATTCTCCGACAAACTCTTCTCCAATCCAATAGCTCGCTTCGAGAAAGTCAACACTTTGAACGATCGGACCGATGCGAAACAATTTTTCTGTCTACATGTCAAACAGTGTTGCTCAGTGGTTCAACCAAACCGTTAAAAAACGATCAATTCTCGATACTGCTCTTTTATTTTAAACTAATTCAGTGTGTTTTTTTTCTAGGTTTTCTATGGCTCTGTGATCGAGTTTAAATACTTATATGTATGGCTGAAAATAATTTTTGAATATACGATTCAATCCTCGTTGTAAATTGCGGAAGCTTAAAGTGATTGTGCTTGTTTGATGTCAAACGAACGTTCATAATTGGAATGGAAATGCGCGAAGCAACTGTTAAAAGGTATAAAGAAATATTTAATTCGTAATGAAAATATTATCATTAAAGGAGAAATCTCACCCTTAGTTGCATCGTTCAATGCGAGATCATTCAATTTCATTCATCGATACGAGCATTTGCCAGGAAACAAGTTTAATCAAGGATACAGGGGATAATTTGAGAAATAAAGAAATCTTGACGTGGAACGATTCTCGTCCCGCGGCGTCGATTTATCTCGACGAAGAACGGACGCGTTTCAGATCGTGGCTGGCATTCGGTTTCCTTGCTCGAGCTGCGTGGCAATCGCTTGTGTATTCGACCGACGATCGAAAATCGTTTTCGACGACACGGGGTCGTCCCGGCTGAGTGGCGAAAAAAACTTTTTTTCAGGCCACCGAATAAATTCGCCCCGTGAGACAATCGGGCTTTGAAGACCGATCTCTATTCCCAAGAAAGCGAGAAAAAGAGAGAGAGAGAGAGAAAAAAGGAAGAAATTATTGGGTCGTGAATAATTTCATCTCGAAAGCAATAGAATAACGATGAATAATAATCGATTAATTACTTTGTGATTAATGTTCTTTTAATTAATTTCTATTTTCAGTATTTCAGGCGATATTATAATATCGTATTGAAGAATTCATCTCGAAGAGGTTAATTTATTAATTATAAAATCCTGAGTATAATGTTACATTGTAAAAGAAACGTGAAATGAATTATTAATCTTGAAGACTAGCTGCTTTAAATTGAATTAAATTCTAATGAAAAGGCAGTTTCTTCGCAATTTTCTAAAAGGAATCGTTTGTCCACAAAAAAATTGCAAAAATTCTCTCACTTATTTCGTTTTAAAACGAAATAATACTTGCAATAATACATCATGCCTCGAAACAGAAATAATGATAACCTAACAAATCGAACGAAACGAGCGACAAGAGAAGAAATAAAGGAAAAAAAAAAAAAAAAAAAGAAACCATTTCAGAAGCTCATATTCCATTAGGTATTCCCAAAGTATCCGAAAAGAAAGAAGGAATAAAAAGAAGGAAAAAAGAAATTACACCGCAATAAGCTCCATTCTACGAGAGAAGAAGGGGAGAGCAGCCAGTTCTGGGCACCGTCCAATTCCACGGGTACGAAAGTTCACGATGACTCGACGTAATCACCTCTCCTCTCCCGAGGAATACGACACAAGGCGTGGCATGGTGTGCAGTTGTAGAAAGTTTTAACGCGGCCGGCGTGATCTTGCAAATAGCCGTCGTAAA
>NW_006263316.1:730225-734541 GCF_000469605.1 Apis dorsata | reverse complement strand
CAATAGCAAAAGGGCGTTGGGTGGGCAGAGAGAGAGAGAGAGAGGTGGTGGGAGGGCGGCAGTGAGACCTGGCAGTGAGTGAGTTCGGCGAGAGGAGGGTAACGAGAAATTGAAGGAGCTCCCGTTCGTAAATGGATGTTCGCGATTACGGGAAAAATCGTGTATAAATGGTGGTGTGAGGGATATATACCAACCTAACGTTGGATGAAGTTTTATCTATCGAGGGGTGATGGCTAGTAACAGAGAGAGAAAGAGAGATCGAGTTAGAGATAAAGAGAGGAAGGAGAGGATTTGTGGAGAGAGGCGTACGTTCTCTCTGGAGGCGAGGAAAGATTTTTGGAATCAAAGATCGATTACGGGAGGGTGACTCGAGCGGCAATCGAAGGCGTCAGCAGTCACGTCGCGCATTTTTAACTCTGCACGGGTTGCGCGTGTCTAAGTTTAGGGGATGGTTGTTGGGGAAAAGGGGACTCGGAGGGCTGTTTTCGGTGGTGCGCAGCAGGGTAGGCAGTAATGCCTTCGCGTTTCATTTGTCACGCCAGTTTATCGACCGCGTCGCCTGCCGAGATTGAGACGGGAAGGTGTTTGAATTGTAATCGCCTCACCGCCCTCCGCGACGACGACGGTTCCACGCATTTGCCCGTTGAAAGATTCAGGTCGAAAGGGGGGCTCGACAACCTGGTGTTACGTACCTGAATGAGCCGAGGGGGAACGAATAACGTTAGCCTAAAGGTTAGCTCCTTGGATCGGTGGAAATTGAAAGCTGTTCCTAATGGTAATTTACTGTGTTCTCGTAAATTATGCTCGGGAGGAGAAGGAATCGGAATGCGTTTTCTTTTGGCTTGAGAATTGGAGAATACGATCCTTGTTTGATTTTATCGGTTGAATTAGGATAATCGAGATGTTTCGTCGCGATACCGGAAAAACAAGAAACACGTGTTTTCCAGCGATCGTCCATCCACGCGATCGAATGCTCGACCCCCTATTTTTCATTGGAACGAGTCGCTAATCACGCGCAATACATCCGGACGAAGTTGATTACAGCGAAAAGGGATAGTTATCGTATTTCACATCGATCGTAATCGAATTTCGCGCGCGCGGCGGCGTGAACAGACAGAAGTTAATTTCCTAAAGCGATTCACGCTTGACGGTGATCCACGAATTGACATAGTTCCAAGCTGGAACGACTGTTATTTTTGAATGGAGGGAAAAAGACCTATAGGGGTTTGTAGGTAGGTAGATAGATAGATAGATATTCGTTTTTCACACCGCCGATAAATCACGCGCGTCAGCCAATCAGAGACAGAAGTCCTGTAAATATGGTGGAACGAGCGCACGAGCGCAGAACGAATTGCATCCGCCGCGGTCATACCGTCAGGAGCAAAACTTTTTATAGAAAATGCATGGACAATCCGGAAGAGTGAAATATAAATCGACGAGTATTTTTTTCTCTCTCTTTTTTTTTTTTCTTTTACTCTTTTTATCGGCTCGAATTAATTGCATCAATTGGAGCGCTTGATCCCGTTGCCCGTCGATTAATTTTGTAACGATCTCGTCAGTATTTATTGACGTTAATTGTATTTGGTTTGATCCATGAAATAGAAATTTTGGAATCAACGAGCGATAAAATTAGGATTTTTGAAATTTTAGAGTTTGCATATGAAGCATTTTTTGTAAATGATAATGTCCAAAGATATCAAAGTAATTAATTTCTAAAACAGATGTAATTTTATTTGAAATTGTAAATTCAGGATTACAATGAGTTTATAATTGTTAAATTTTGTTTAAGGCAATACGAATCGTCGTATTTCTTGCACTCCATTTGTCGAATTCCAACATATCTATCCAATCGATACAATTTCAAAGAAAAGTTGCAGATATGAAATCGTGGCCACGCAAACTTTCGTGCAGGAACGCAAAACGATCGGTAATTAGTCTTGCATCGTTTTTCAAAGGAAAAATGCTACGATGTAATAATACTTCCACTTTAACAAGAAGATATATACGCGAAAGCATCCATTTATATTCATTAACAAGTTTCAACAATAATTTTTCCTTTATCGAACTTGCTAATGGAGCAATATTTTTTAATATTAATTTATACCGGTAATAAAATTTCATGTGATATAATATAGGGCATAATTACATTTATAATGTATTGTTAAAATAATGGTAATAATTATTATTAATTTGTTGGCTATTGGAAAATATACCAGAAATGAAAAAAATATAAAACACGATAACGATAAGGAAATCATTATTTTGCAAGTTTAGTGAATTTTCTCATAAAAATATGCTTCCTTTGTTTTTTGTCTCTTTTCTTTTATTTTTTTATAATTTTTTTGATAATGTTAGTTTTTCCAAACAAAACCTAAATCGAGAAGGATTAGAAAAGGAATCGATCAATACACTTAACAATAACACTTAATCTGATATATTCAAGGATTTCGTTTTATCGCAATTGAGTAATAAATAAATAAAAGTAGGAATTAAAATTTAGGAATCAATATTTCCAAATAACACTATTGAATTCATACTTATTTATACAAATATAATTCGATCTTATTTCAAAAAGAAATAAAACCGACTTTCAATTAATATCCCAAATATTGAAAAGTAGCCTTACTTTGGTTCCAATTTTAAATAAAATTTTATTCACCTGACTTATTCCAAAAAAGAAACGCCGAGCTATTATATCCATATCACACGACCGTCAATCAAAAAACGGTATCTTCCTCGATCAAAGTCCTCTTCTTCTTTTTTTTTTTCTTTCTTCCACGAGAGACTTAGTATGAATCCTTGGCAGCGACACGGTATATCGGTTTTTATCGGTAACGCCATATGGCCACCTCAGACGACGGTGTCTTGCCGTCTGTGAAGAGGCTACGCTTGTGAAACACAGGGAGGGGTGAAAGGGAGAGGTTGGCAAAAAGGTTATTCGCCAGGGCTGATCCGTCATAGGGCTAGACGGGTGACGAAGGTTTTTACGTTTCCGCGTTTCAAGGGAACGAGGTGGTAAGCTCTCCACGACCCCTTGGCCCCAAGTCGGTGGGTAATCCCTGATTATCGTGATCGAATTGCGGCCTCCGCCGGTAAAGGATGCTGTTGCGGATATACACGGCCCGGTATCCATTCACTCTTCTCCCTGGTGACGGACGAGGTTGGCGAGAAACAGTGTCGGGGCATCGATGGCGCGATGCTCGCCAACCTTTCATGCCTCGGGATCGAGAGGAATGAAAGAAGGGGAGGAAAGTTCCTTGGAGAGTTTAGATAATTATCTTGAATTGGGAAGCGGAAGGTGAGACGTGTCGAGATTGCGAGGGTGATAGGATTGTTTGTCAGGATTGTGAGGTAATTGGGTAATCTGTTTACAGTCGATTTGCGATTAAAATATTTTTTTTTTTTTATTTGTTCTCATACAAAATTTTTAGTTGCAGTATAGAATTCTATCTGTGTGATTCTTTCAATGTAGGTAAATAGGGATCATGAATATGAAGAATTGAATATGACAAATATAAATATTAATCGTACGATTAATAAAAATAGTAGGTAAATGATAAGAAACTTAATGTCGAATAATTATCGATGTCGAATAATTATAAATCGAAATATTAAAATTAACGCGTCGATGTGGACAGTTAAAAAGCGATCTGTCTCCTATCATTGAAAGATCCATTATTTAAAATTATTAACGTTGTGCTGTCTATTATTCAACGTTTATTAACTTTATACATCAATTATAATATTCATAATATAATTTCACGATATAATTTATTAATGTTATTACGATTTTTATTAAAATTTAGAATCATTTCGGAATCTTTATTAATTATACTTTTATCTATCATTCGTTATAAGTTACACAATATCGATTCAACAAAAGAATTCAAATCATGTTTCGTCGAATTAACAAAAAATCGCAATGATAATTTTATTAAATCGTATTCTCTTCTGTCTATAATATATAATATATTTATTCGATATTCGAACGAAAAAAAAGAAAGAAAGAAAGAAAGAAAAGATAGAAATCTTAATCATATGGTGTCACAGGGAAAAACCTATATATTTACGACGCGAGGAGTATCGAAAGTAAGCTTCTACGAGAAAAAAGAACTTATACCCTGTTCGTGCGTGGCGAAAAACTCGATTCCGATCCTCTTGGACATCCGGTTGATCCGGATAATAAAATCAATCGAAATCGTGGAGAGAAAAAAAAATCATCTGACAGATGGGAGCACATATATTGAATCATTTATAAGAATCTGTATGTGTTCCAGGGATGTAGTTCGTTTGTAATATTCAAAGTGTGTCGAAGT
>NW_006263316.1:722513-730068 GCF_000469605.1 Apis dorsata | reverse complement strand
GTTCCCAAATATCCTTTTTTTTTTTTTTTTTGTTCCCATTACAATCTTTGTCTCAGATCTCTCGATTCCGC
The DNA here is from genome assembly GCF_000469605.1 of Apis dorsata. Classification (NCBI taxonomy): domain Eukaryota; kingdom Metazoa; phylum Arthropoda; class Insecta; order Hymenoptera; family Apidae; genus Apis; species Apis dorsata. The sequence continues at coordinate 729,997 of NW_006263316.1, read as the reverse complement.
TCGAAATCTCTTTGATTTATGATCTTAATCCGCAGTTGATTTAGCAAATGCGGCCAGGCGCAGATTGCGCTTCTTACGCGTTATAAAGTTCCCAGAAGATTAATATCGAATAATATTCCATAAACGAGAATTCGCTTAACCGAAATACTTCGAAGTGTCTGATGAGAATATCGAGCGAGGCAGAGTACGTGTGTATGTGTGTGTGTGTGTGTGTACACGATACAAGTTGGAAATTAAAATTTATTCTCGATTCAAAAAACTCGATTCGCAAAACTACTTGGTATTTCGTTGATTTTCTTTTTTTTTCTTTTTTTTTTTCCTATTCTGCCGAGATTTTTTTATATTCGGGTATATTGATTGATCTCTTTTGAATATGCAATTTATACGCTTTGAAAGGGATTTTGTTTTTCTATAGCCCTCCTTCTCTCTCTTTCTCTTTTTAATTCTTTTTGGTAGATGATAAATTAATTTTGCGCGATGGATTTTCAAACGAATTGCGATGAGTTTGGTAATCGTTCATTTGTTCGTGATGTGTTATATTATGAGGGATATAAATAATATAATCGATGTGTGTAGAATAGTATGAAGTTTGGGTATTAAATTGATATGGATTTTTATAATTATTCAATTTATCGGGATTTTTTGTTTTAAACGATATTGATATGATATATATTTATCTATTTATTGTAGATATATTAAATGACGATACATAAAATTGTTCGTATAAAATAGAAAATATAAAATTACTTTCCATATTAAATTAATTTATCAACTTAAAAATATTATAGCAAAACATTATCTTTTATTAATATCGTGTTAACAAAATTCGAATAGTCTCATTTAACTTTCAATTTTAATTCAATCATAACGTTTATTGTAGAAAAGAGCAAAATCTCTTTTAACGATCGATATAATGCATTTTTAACATAGCTTGAATTGCACAATAATGGCGGTAATTATTTTCGAGTTTATATTGCTATTTAACGTAAGTGGAATTACAATTTTTTTTAATAAAATATTTTTCGGAACGGAACAAAACGAAATATTATTGTAAAACGATTTCGACGAAACAAACGAATTTTACAAAATGATTTCAAATTTCAAACGTTCAGATTCAACGCAGAAATATCGCACAAATATCGTTCAACGTATCAATTTCGCTTTGTGCTTTATTGTTTCGTGGCAGGTTTCATATTATCCAGATTCGAACGTCACTCAATTTCGTTTTGTTATTGCTCCTCCTATCTGCTATTCTAATATTTCGGGTATGACGAATGCGCGATACTAAAGCGCTATGAATACGAAAAAAGAAAATCATTTTTCTCGAAGAAATTGAAATTTTGATTTTGGCTTACGGAATTAAAAACGATTTCAAAAAGGAAAGTAATACGAAACTGTATTTAAACATTTATAGATGACATTTAAAAGATATGAATGTTTCAACAAACATTGTATTAAGTAAATTTTTGGATTTATTTATAAGAAGATCTAATATCATTAATTTGAATTTATCAAGTGTTTAAAGCCTCTCACGCGAAAATATTTATATTTAATGCATTATTCAAGATAATAAATAACACGTAACAAGATAAGTAGTTGTATATACATTAAAACTGAAGTTTAAATTTAGCATGTCTGACCGTGTTTTAATACAAAATAGTTTGTTGGTCGTTCTAAGTGCTTTAGAACTTTCGTGCATAGGAAATATAATACTAACTTATCTTATGAACGTCATGTTTGTTTACTTCAACAATGTGCATATAATTAAATTACAGTATTCAAATAAATTCTAGAATAGGAATATTGAATAGTTTGAAACGCGAAATAAAAAAAGTAAGTTCTTTTTGTCGCAATCTTTGCAACAAATTTTCTGTCACAATTTCGTAATTTATGATCTATTATAGATGGATTTAAAAAATTCCTAATAATTTTTTAATAAATTAATTATCCCAATTAATATTTTAATAATTCAACTAATTTTTTACGAATAATTAATACTTTCGTTGAAATTATTCTCTAGAGCATTAAAGTGAATAATAATTTATTTTTACAAAGAATCGTAACTTATCGTTTCCCTATCGATCATTCGAAATTTTTCAATTTACTTTTATCTCGCGAAAAATATGTTTCGAGCGTATATAATTATATTTTAAAATATAAAAGAAACAATTATACCGAGCATCGAGATATTAGTCGGTCAATCAATTTGATCGACATTCGAGGTTATTTTTCCGAAAAACGAAGTTTCATACGACAAGAAACTAATCTATCATTTCAATTTATTTCGCGTCTATGCTATCCACCGCACCCCACTTATATCCATCCCCGTACAAACAAAGCGCCATACACATGGGCTAAAAATTTCAAACTGGATATTTTTCGATACCCCCTTTCGAAATCCCACATTTCAAAGTTAAAAAACAAAAACGCGTTTCAAAACCCACACCCCTCTCGATTAATCCACAAAGAAAACGAGGGAGGGAAACATCGTAACCCACTTAATCTCCTCTCTCATCCCTCCCTCCTCCTGGCCCCTCATCGTTCAAGATCCTCCTCGTGTCCGATTTCCGGGTCACGATTAGTGACGAGATCAAGTTAAATATACATTAACTTATAAATCTCGTGCAAAAAGATTGATCTCACAGTATTGAACATATATATGAACGAGAGATAAAAATAATTTTGAAACAAGATAACGTTCCTGATAGATTGATTGAATCTCATAACAAATATCTACTCTCTCAATTTCTAAAAATCTATTTAGAAATAATAATCATACGCAAGAATTAATTAATTAAAATATTAAAATCAAGAATTAGAATAGTTATTTTCGAAGTTAATCAAGATAATTGATCTTAAATGAACGAAGAATTCACAGTAAAGTTTCGAATCTATTTTATTTATTTCACTCTGAAAAATATTCTTTTCTTCGAATTCCATTTTCGAAGAAAATAGCTCTCTTTCATTGATAAAAAAAATTCGTCAATGTTGGAACTTTCTTGTTTACACGTTTCCATGATTAGTTACGAGGAAGGAAAAACAATTTCGGGGATTCGCGGCCGGCGAATAAATAATTCGAGGCCACGGGGCCACTCGAGACAATGCGGATAATCCGTTCGATAAATGGCGCGTGCGTCGGTGGTAAGCCTTGGCAGCCTTGGAAAAGGCTGCTCGGCTTAATAGAAATTTAATTGATCCTTCGGCTATGCGCGGTCGGACGTAATGCAAATTGAAGTGGTCCGCTGAACGAGAAAGAGAGAGAGAGAGAGAGAGAGAGGGTTTCTGCGAGGATGAGAACGGAGGTGGAGAGAGGCTGCGAGCCGTGGCAAGGTAAAGGGCGGGAACGAGAAGGGTGGCCACCCTTCGACGAGAGACTGGGATGGATAGAGTTTCTGTGCACGCGCCTGGACACGAGGACACGGGTGAACAGCACCTTTGTCCCACGCGGCTCAGTTCTCCGCTACAACTAGATAGATATCCATCTCTCTCTCTTCATCCTTCTTCATATTCATCTCTTTAGTGGTCACTCCTTCTGCATTCCATGCCATTTCTCTCGAACCATCGTATTTCGATGATGTCGAGGGACGAGTTTCTTTGTCCTCGATCGATGTCTTCTGTGCGTGTTTGGCTTTCGCGAAACGATCGATAGGAATTGCTTGATCGATATAATTGACGCGAATAAGACGTAATTGTTGTTTCGATTTTATCATGATAAAAGATATCACGTGTCATTATTTAACGAACATTGTTTATTCATTTTAAATGTGAAATTTTGTTTTTTGTTTTCACAACAGAAGATTATTATTATGAAGTATTAGAAAGAGTGATTTATTTGCATTGCATTTTTATTTTTGCTTTGAATAACTATAGATAAGATAAATAGTTTATTTCAAACGATCCGTCCAATTGAAATTCGATGAAGATCGCAAGGCAACTCGTCCTCGCATAAATTTCTCTTCTAAAATAAAAGTGTATCTTTCAGGAAAGGGAATATTAAAAGTTCTCGGGCGATTATTCACTTTAAAATCATGAGATCGCCATTTCCATTATCACTATTCTCTACTCGAGGAACTTCATCACGAAGCATGGTAGTCTGTGCGCCGGCCTACCACGTGTTCCAACTCTCACACGTTCGAGTAAGATCCGTTCACATGGGTTGCTGGCGCCGTTAATCCTCTCTGTGTCGACAGGATCACATAGCAGCGACCTCGGGGCGCAAGGCGATCCCGTGCCCTGAGGATACATTGTCTCCGTGGCAGTCGCCACCAGGTCTGGGTGGACAATGAGGAGCCGCAGGAAGGTTTATGGCCGCATAAACCAACAACTTCGCCGTGGATCCGAAATTACCGTTTGATATGACCCGATTGTTCGATGATTCGATGCTTTCCACGAGGAATTGTGACGTACTATTGACGTATTGACCACGAAGATACCTCATGAGTTTGATCATGAGTCAGTTCTGAAATTTATAAGCTGAAGGATGACGATCATCACCTTTGAAGAAATGTGAGTTCATTGTTGAACATGATAATGGAGAATGAAAGGGTTATGTGGAAAAATTATTGATGCATCATTTTTAATTGATCGATAAGTATATAATTAATATTTAGTTGGTTTCAAAAGTTTTGAATGAATTTTTCCGATAATATATAGTTTTTTTGAACAATTAGATTATCATTATACAATAATAGATAAATTATATTAAAAATCGAGTTGCTTTTTTTATTGATAATAGTGTAAATAATTGATCAGAATTCCATTATGTTCTAAAGTCTGTATTTCAAAAGAAAAATAGATATTATGTACATATATATTTTTGAAAATAGCAAAGTATTCGCAGTACGGTATATATAAAATTTTATTTTCAACGTGCGAGCAATTGAACAAATTTCAATTTCAATCTTTCAGCTACGTTGAAATTTCCAATCAAACGTCGCATCATTACGTACGATTCTGTTCCAGGATACGTGAAAATAATCCTACAACACCGACTTTCAGTTTTAACGAGAGAAAGAGAGAGAGAAAAATATTGCAAATTCACGTTTGGTACATTTAAAAAAAAAAAAAAAGACAAAGGGGATGTTGTGTATCAAGGTTGTCAAGAGGTAAGGAAACAATTTCGAAAGTTAACGACCGTTCTAAACGGCAGATCTGAGAAATAAGCGACTTTGGGGAAGGATGATGTATTAAGATAAACATTTTCCCAGATTCATCATGCTTTCACGAAACATATTTTATTTTTCGTTTGGCCGCCCGATGGATTAGCTGCATTCCCAGATAAACGATCCTTCTCCACGCTACTTCGCGTGAAGGATTAGCGAGGAGCACGTCATATATCTCCCGTTGGTGGGGTTACGCCCTCAAAGGTAATGAAAATCGAAATAAGGTAGCTGAGTATTCGAAAAGGATATAGGGAAGAATCAGAGTGGTTGAACACGAAGAGGAGAGGGCTTTGCACTTGGTGGGCGTGCAATAATCTCGCAAGATCACGTATTGTACGTGCGGTGATTTGATTTCATTCAAGAAACTGAACGAATAATGCAAGCTTCGTTTATACTTAAAAATCTGTGGAAACGATTTTTGGAATTAGACATCCCTTCTTTTTTAAATTTGATCTTTGATTTTAGATTGAGACTCTGTGGTACTTGTGGATTTACGAGAATTTAGAGAAATAATTTTATTTGTAAATAGTAAGATATTTATAGAAAATGTTAGTATTAATTATTTCTATTATTTAGTTTTCAAATTTTGTAAGATTATATATAACTATATAGTTTTGATAAATGATTGGAATTTTCTGTTCTTTTCTTTCTAGTATTTTGAAATATTTTAAACTGAAAAGAATAATATCAGAGAATTGTGGAAGAAATCTATACAGATAGGATTAAATTAAAAAAAAAAAAAAATATAAACATAAGGATGTCTAAAAAAGAAAAATCAGGCGTTCGTTTCACGTATTTTTGTTTATCATATTAATCATATTAAGATTCGCCTTTGTTTGCAAATTTCCTCGTTCACGTTTTAATTACGTCCAATACGAGACCATCGCCATTGTACCAACAATTTCTGCGCATATAACGAAATTAAGTTCATCTTTCCACATATGCAATTCAAATTTAGTACAATTTCGAAATTACCTTATTCACATAGTAACAAACACGAACGGTAACAAACAAGAACGTAAAATACTTCAAAGATAATATAAATCGGAAGATATATATTTCTAAAAATCGAAGAAAAAGTAGCGGAGACTTAACAGAAGACGCATTAGCTCGTACTAGATCGTTGCCTCCAAGTAAAATTATCGCGAGCATTCTCGCTCTATTATTGGCAACGTTTCAAATTTACACTCGTCCCACTCCGTTCGAAAATCGATGTCTCTAGTCGTCCAACGTAAACGCGGTTGTATAGCCAATAATTCGGCGAATAAATCAAAGAATAAATAGATACGAGATCGCGACGAGAAATAAAGGGGTAATAATCGTAAAACATGTAAGACTCGAGCGTGAAATACATTTAGAGCGAAATCAAGCGGTATAACGGGGGATCAATTCTCCGACTATACACGTACCCTCGAGGAAGGAGCGTTTCATGCCACCTAACTCGTAAAATAACTCCAAACAAGTTCTGATAAATTGTAGCCGTCATAGCACGTGCGAAGCGTTCTCCATTAGTTACACCGTTTCCCACCCAGAATGTGCCCTTGTCTTTTTTTTTTTTTCTTTTCTTTTTTTCTTTCGTTGGAACACGTGCCCTCACCCGTGCGCTATCAGATGTCAAAATTTGTAGCACACGTGTTACCAACTATTGGATACGACGATATATTTCATTAATAAATTTATACAGCCCCGGACAGATACCTGTCTTGCCTTCGACTTGCCTGAGATCTCGAGGAGGGAGAGAAAAGTTCCCTTCGATTTCGTAGAAACTTCAGGATTGATTTGCGATACTTTTTTTATTCCGTTCCCGAGCTCGTGACGCGTTGCGAATAGAATTTTCCGAAAATTTGTTTCAAAGTTAAACGCTTGAAATCTTTCGTCGTTGAAGATGGATCCATTCTTTCAATCTCGACGAAAAGAAGAATGATGTTATATATAATTCTAAGAACGATTCGACATCCTTAAAAAATATTAAATTCAAAGAACCTTCGTTAAAAAAAAGAAAAGAAAAAGAAATAAAATATACTAGAAATTATAAACGAAAAGAGTATTAGCACACAGCTCAATAAAAATCCAGCATACACCCGTTCCGATTTGATAAGAATATCATTCGACACGCGAATCGATTATCGAGGGCAACTATTTTCCACTGTATCGCCTTCCAATCGGGCCAGCTCGTAAACGAGCACGAGCAGCTCGTAAATAAGCCCACAATGACACGATGGAGCCAAAGCAGAGGTGAATTCGTACAAAGGATAAAATTGAATTAATTAATTACCGATGCGGAAGAGAGAGAGACAGCGAGCGAGGAAACATTGCCCTGGT
>NW_006263316.1:718382-722399 GCF_000469605.1 Apis dorsata | reverse complement strand
GGAAACCCGCCTCTACTTTGATACGGGATAGTTCATATCCCGTATTAGCGATCGGCAGGGAACGTTCGCCTGTCAATCTATCGCGTTGATTCGGCAAAATGCGTCAAAATTGAGATTCGACCCCGATGGCGACACAAGGGAGATCTCCTCTGTGTTCCAACGATCCGTGGGTACACACGTGTGCAATACACGTGTACGCCGAGGGCAGGCCTAATTCAGGATACCGCAGATATCGTGTACGGGGTATAGCGTGTCGGCTAATTGATGCCGGTTTATTAGCTGCCTCTTTCGGCCACGAAGGCGTGAACTGGCGGAATATTACTCGACGGCTGCCTACGGCCGGTGTAGTTCGATGCATAATTAATTTGAAATTGCATTGCAGGAGCAGCGATAGAGAGAGAGAGAGAGAGGTGGCCACGATGGATGAAAGGGAACAGCCGAGGGTTTACAGGAGACATGGATGTGTATCGGACGGGGGTTGGAGCGTAATGCGCTCGAGCCGTTTCCAGATCTCTGACTGACACGCTTCATCGTTGTTCCTCTATGGATTTTAAGGATCGTGATCCCCTTCCAAACGGCGTATATTCATTTTCCACGCGTATCCCCCGTCATTTTGTAACCGCGTTGCTCGTGGAGTTGCGTTCGAGCAATGCGTTTCCTGCTCGTCGTCGTGCAAACCCATTCGTATGCAACACGCACGCGACTCCCACGGTTATGTACGAAGTTAAATTGCCGCTACATTGTGGTTGAAGACGTTGCGCTGAAGAGGTGATACGTTGGCCGGCCTGCTCGAGGAACTTTTCCTGTATCCGGTACACGTTCGCGGGAGGTTAAGGGCGTCTTGAATCGCTGCATCAAACGTTGCGCAACTTTTCATCGGGATCTTTCGGTTTTTCCTGTTTTTCCTTTCTTTGCGTGAAAATTTTAGGCGCTGGAATTTTCGATGGTTAAATAGGGAGAATACGATGAATTATTCTTGAATTGATTAAATAGCCTTTTGTTGTTTGTGCAGATATATATGTTATAGATCTTTTTTCTTTTTTTTTATAAATGTTTCAATTTTTGTGATTTATGGACAGTCGTTTTCAGTTCTTTACTTACATTTGATAAAAATTTGATCAATTATCGAAGAGGAGGGAACGATTTAATATCTTTGGCAGAAGCTTTTTATCCCTTGCCTTCGATAGGAAGGCATTCAATGCAATCCCGAGAAATTAATAATTTTATCATAAAATGAACGATTGGATGTTGGAATCGATCTTCTTTATTTGAAATTTCTTTCGTTTAATCAATTTAAAAGTTAATATTTGTATGTAAAAGTGAAGGGTTGTGCATATTTTTGCTTTAATTAATAATATTTCAAGTATCCTTATCCAGCATAACATTTAATTTTACTTTCTCTTATAATGATAATAATTAATAAATCGGTTATTACAAATTATAGAATTTTACAAAAATAAAACGAAACGAAGCTCTTCGATTGTTATTACTGTAATAATTATCGTATTCAACAAAAAATTCCAATATTTCGTAAATGTTTCAACGATACATATATATTCTAATTTTATATCGTTCAAATCACGCGCGAAACAATTTCCATCATGCATCCATTCGGCGAGGAAAATAACCTCATACCTTCCACAATAGACAACGAAACGATTTTGACAATCGACGAACGCGCAATTTCTCTCTAATAACACCATCACGCGGTCATGCACCGAGAAACTAATTTGAGAAATCGCAAGTGATAACGCAAAACCCACCGGCGCGATCGATCAGGATCGATACACACCCGTCCAGCTTACTCTTTCCACCCTTTCACGATCATCTTGTTTGTACAATTTGAACACTTCTAAAAGGCTCGGACGTCCAATAAACCGATTAGCCTAAATGTTCTCCCGTCGCACTCTACCCGGACACACGTAACCCCCAATCAATCTGGGGCTGCACAATAAGTACCGCTGTTAGATCGATTTCGACGTGTTTTTCGCCGGTCGATCGACCCGAATCGAGAAACATCGAACGAAACAAATGAAAGTCAGAAGAAAGAAGAAAGAAAAAAGAACGAAAAAGAATCTAACAACAGTAACAGACAAGAATGCAGCGACGAGAAAAGCGACGAAAATAACGATTGAACGAATGAACATTCGATCAAAGCGAGACAGAGGCGCGATCCAGATGACCGATGGAATTAAAAGAATGGCTGGAAAGGGATTGGACCACTCCGCGAAAGTGGAGTGGACGTAGGTGGAGCAGAGAGTAGCGAGGGAAGGCTTAAATCAAGTTGATTTAAAATCGCGCAGGGTTAAATCGAACGTGGGCTCGGTTGCGTGAACGCGTGTCGGTGTCTGGTGTCTGGTAACTATTTAAATTGGAGGGAATTTCGTCCGGTGGCATGTTTTAAAAAAGTCGAGGCTGTCGACTGGTCACGGGACAGAGGATTCGCGCGATTCGATTCGCGACAGGGCAGTTTTGTCGAGCGTACTTTTGGCCAAAAAACGTCGACCAACCTCGACCTCGTCGCTCGTTGACACATTACCGGTACCATCGCCTGGCTCGCCCTCCAACCCTTTCTCCACTCTCGCCACCCCACGAGGGTGGCGAACGTAGTAAACGTCGCGCTTTTTAAATGACGATGCAATCAAGCCGATTACCGATCGTAACACTTGTCCTCCGTCCAATAAAAATGCCTCGGTTCCGCAACAATTATTAACGGGGACGATGAAACAGATTAATCTCCGCGCGACGAGGCACGGATGCGCCGAAAACGCATCCCCTCCTTGTCACGTCGCGTTGATCGCTGCAACGAGGTAATGGGATTTTGTCCGCCGCTTAACAGTTCTCGAGCCGCGGAAGAAGGGTTTTGTTTATTATATATGCGCGTGTGAGCATATGTGGACAGTGGAAATATTGAAAATTGTTTTAATTATAACTGATTGTTCGCGTTGTATCGCGTTCGTGTCCCGTTTCGGTTTTATTATTTATTATTATTTATATAAAGGGATGCAAGAAAATGCAAAGCTGAGTTGGTGATGTAGAATTGAAATCTTTGTTATAATTCTGTAGATTCGTTAATTGGTAGAATCAGTCTAGAAGTAGTTTTTTTAAATTCATCCTCGATTCTTTCGTGTATTATATTTTGTGAGATATTATTGTTAATTAAGAAAGATATAGAAAATTTTAAATTTGTCCAAATCTTCGAGACTGTGTAGCAAATCAGCATTGGCTCAAATGACACACTGTCGTCACACTGTTAATCCATTAAAAAAGAAAGAATAATATCTACAAATCATACATTAATTTTTATTATCCAGCATTAGTTCTAGAAAAAAAGACGTTTCTTTAAAGAAATTACTAGCATATCGACCCCTTTCTACCAATCACTCAATTCCGCCAAATGTAGCACGGTTTTCGTCCAATACTCTTTTTATCGACGTTCCTCGTTCAATTATAAACAACCAACGGTCGATGCGATCCGAGCTCTCGATATCTCGTTTCGCACGAACACCGAGGGGGAGAAAAAAACCGGAAAGCAACAGCTTAGAAGAAACTCGCAGCCGAGGGAAAGTTGGCCGCGAACTTTCCTGTTTTTCCACTCGTTGCTATTCATGACTGGACGGAAAAATCGGGGAACGAGCCTAAGAGGCGGAGAGGAACTTGCGGAAGTATTATCCCCTGGGTTTTTCCGGTCGCACTTTTAAGTCAAATCGGCTATTCTCGAAACGAAAGCATCCGATGTCGCTCGTCCCTTTCGTCGTTTTCATCGTCGTTCGTTCGTTACTTTCGTTCGTAGACGATATTCGATCGTGACGTCGACTCTCTCTCTCTCTCTCTCTCTTGCACCAGTCTTCGTGTCATCGAGGAACTCATTAAAATTATATCGAGTCACTCGATTACTTACTCCCTTTTCCCGTTCCCTCCTCTTCCAATATTTTCCACTCTGTCTCTCCGGATAGTGTACAAGTACGTACCGAATTAATGAGACGACTCTTTCGAGTAACCTCTCGTCGATCGAGT